>NC_051156.1:181093027-181336160 GCF_013339745.2 Dermacentor silvarum
CATACCGGCATGGCTTGTGTGACGTCAAGAAGTGCGGGAACGTATACGCTGTCTTATTGGCTCCGAAACCATGTGCGTGTCATAGCTAGATGGGTGTATTGCAAGTGCTTCGACTGAAAGCAATTTGCGCGATGCCTGAAGAACAGTTCAAACCGGAGACCTCCCGCAGAAGCTCATAGGGAAACGAAAGCACGCGTTTACCATCTACGAGCTCGTGTATGAAGCATGGCGACCGTGATGTGTTTCCGGCTCCTGCAATCGCTTGCGCCGCTTGCAGTGCTCCAAATCACGGCCTTCGAAATTGGCTTTCTTTGATTCGAGGTAACTGTCGCATGACTCGCGTCGCCCGTGACTTGCAAGACTGTTGTAAGGTCTAACTGAGATTTTTTTTAAAATTCAAATAAAGTTTGTTAGCACACCGAATCTGCTCAATTTGCCAGCTTGCTAGACAGCCAAATAACAGCCGTAAATGTCGTAGAAAAAATAACGCTGGCAAGCGTCAGCGATTCCTGAGCATTTAGGTGTAGTACCTGCTTCTACAAATCAGCTTTGGTTTCGGTGTTGTTTCGGTACTCAGTAGATGGCGGAATCATGACGTCGTAATGCATTGGCTCACTCCGTTCCTGCCATCGCTGCGCCTATATAGCACGCTATAACGCAAGCAGAAAAAAAAACGCACGATACAGTCTTGTTTATTTTTATTTATCGATTTTTATAAGCAACGTCATCATTGGCTTATTGGTGCAGGAAGTGAAGTTTTGCTATCACGACGTGCCAATTTCTGCACCAACTTATATATATATATATATACAAAGATAAATTTATTTGCCTTCTTGCCTGGGTTTGGACGCATTTGCTAGGTCGGCTTCCCACCGCGAGTAAAGAGGGCTGATCCTGGAGATTACACAGTAAGCTGGGTTGACCCCGGAGAAAGTTTAATCCGCGATCACGCGGTTAGCGTATATATATATATATAGGCAGATCCAACGTGCATGTTGAAATATATATGAAGCAGTTAAATGCGTCCAAACCCAGGCAAGAAGGCAAATAAATTTATCTTTAATGAAGAAATTATGTGATCGAAGGCGTATATCTGTTGCGGTGAGCATTTTTTGTACCGCTTGTTGTTTGAATGCGAAATTCCGTACAGAACAGAGCGGATCACCGGCACATCTGTTGATGTAAGCATACAAAAGGCCACATTTGAGCCCATTCGTTTACTCTGAGCTTTTCGGCAAGACATCGAGCCAAGGTCACTGATGTTCGGGAGGGCTCGCAAAGAAGGCTTCCCTTTAACGTACGCGTTTGCCGACCTTCGTATTTGCCGAGCGTCGTCATTTTACGTCGTCGCCAGAGGGCGTGCGCAGTTACTCCTTCAAAACACTGACACGTCGTCTGGTCCTCCTCCTGCGCGCGACGCAGCCCTGCAGGCGGGCACCCTGAACATGAACTACGTGCTGCTCCACTGGCTGTTCACGCTGTTTCCGCCGTACGCCTTCTCGTCGGGCGTGATCAAGCTGCTGCTCCTGGACGCGGACAACCACATGTGCCAGGAGTACTCGAAGGCCACGGACGGCGTGCAGGATCTGCTGCGGGTCGCCTGCGACGGAACGCGCGCCGAACGCGCGAATCTCGAACTGGCGGCCATCGACATCTGCTGCCAGAGTATGGGAGCAATTATACGGGAAAGGGGATCGATTTTTTTGTTTGCAGTTTTAGTCTTTATCGCCGCTGAAATGCCCGGGCGTTGCAGCAGAAGCGCAGCTGCTAGCGGTGTATACCGTATAGAGTCGTGTATAAGGGCCGCACCCGTGTAAGGACCGCACCCCCAACTTGGCAGCCCAAAATTTGGCATAAAATTCCAGCGGAGACGCAATCACGTTCTATGCCCCGATATCGCGCGCGCAATTTGCAAGCTGCATACATGCACGTACTACTAGATGGCTCCTGCTATCTCGAGCCATCTAGTAGCGACCCTTACATGGGACCGAACCAAAATGTGTAAGTGCTATTAGCGAATAAGATGTTTGTCTTCTTTTTCCTAGCATAATCATACAGCTAATGAGACTGCAGGACTATTTTCAGGACCGGATGCAACAAGTGCGCTTTGCATCCGTAGCTTTCTTTCATTGTCACAGAAAGTTGTCTGCGAGTGTTCTTTTCAGAGCGGAGCAAGTGTATTTCTTCAATGTGATTTTTACAATTCACTTACTGGCTTGTACGTACTACTTTCCAACTATCTACATTTAGGACAGACACTTCTTGCATCTACTGCTGCAGTGTTCTACCATGTGTTCTGTTGTATGGCACTTTTGCGCTGTACCGAACGAATCTGGAGCTGAGGCCCCGTCAGGCTTGCTATCCTTTTGCCCTGGTCCCTTCAAATGGAAGAGGCCAAGCCATTACGCTGCGAGTTCCTGCCACCGCACATAGCCCGTCAGTGTAATTTTGCAGCTGCGCTTTCCTTAGACGTCCACTCCTTTTATAGAGTTATCATTGATCAAGCATCATGTAGCAATACTCCGCGGAGACAAAACTTAATACAAGAACAATAGACGGCGTTTTGTGCTGGAGGTTCCTACCAAGTTGTACGATGAATCACGCGTGGAGTCCTCCCACGTGTTTAGTTTTGATGCGAAAGCATCAAATGGCTCATTGAGCGAAAAAGCCGGCGTCTGTAGTATCGAAACTGCACCTAAATTCGCATTGGCTGCCACGCCACGTCACGTGGGCGCCTCGACGGAGCAGATCGAGCGGGCGAAAGGGAACACCTGCTGCCGCTCTGGGGCGCCAGGTGTTGCGTGAGGGGAGAGGGCATCGCCGCGACGCCACGTCACCTTCTCTCTCGCAAGCCTGTGTTATCCGCGCGTTCCTTGCCCGCGGAAGCTCTCGCCAGCGTTCTAACTTCGCCTCGGTAACCGCTATGAAGAAATTGATGTATATAAAACAGAATAAATTCGAAAGGAAAACGGTTGGTGGTATCGAGTTTACAACCTACAATCCCACGCTCAAAAGCAGAGTCTTACCCACTGGGCTAAGTAGCGCCCTCTAGATAGCAGGCCTGTGCACTCTGCTTTATGACAGCATGCTACTTGGACCGAAATTGTCGTTTCCAAGCCCGGCGGCCTCATTCTCGGGAGCGTCCTCATTAGATTCTATGGCAGTCAAGCAAGGCAGCATGACGAGACGGATCGAATTGCATCCGCCCTGTGCTAGTCAAGCATCTCAACGCACTCGCAGGAGTTCATAACTCGGGAGACCGATCAGCGGCGTTCAATTGGACATTTATGCTCTCGTAGTCACAACTCATAAGAAGTACTTAGGTGCCCTTGGATTTTTTTTTTGGCCGCCCCGATTTCCTTTAATCTCTAGTGCCTAAGGCCCCTGAAGATTGGTTTTACATGAGGGTTGTGCTATTTTCGTATACTAGTTCTTCGAAGATGAGTTTGAAGCGAGTTGGGTTCGATTGAAGCACAGCGTTGGCGGGAACGTTATTCCTGTTCTTTGATATCTGGACGAAAAATGAGGAGGCATGGGAAACAACAGTGCGTGCTTGAGATGGGTATACGGTCTTACCGTGGTTGGCGCACCTGGAGTGGCGGTAAGGCTCGTACGACGTTACCTATTAGAGGTGATGTGTGAAATGATTTGTTGAAGAGAGAAAGACGGCCGTCTTGGCGGCGTGATGCAAAGCTGGGGATGTCGGCTTGTGATTAAGTTTTGATGAGCTCAAGGCGTATGAATAGTCAGAAAAAAATCTATCGTATACTGCACGGCTCGTCCAGATGGCCGAGGACGCCGCCAGGACCCACGGACTCCTGGCCGCCGCCTGAGGAGAAGGAGGGGGCGACTCTCTATCGCCCACCTTCTCCCTAGCCCCATCCGGGCCCAATAAAAGTTTTATCTCTCTCTCGTATACTGCACGGCTTTGCACGGATTCAAGCATGTTAATATGGTTATGCTGGTAAAGATACCAAAGTGTACATGCGTATTCGAGTTTAGAGGGCCTGACTAAGCTCTAAAACTACGCGAGACGGAACGCACCATTCCGATTCGCCGCAAGAACTGTGACTTCGCGCGCGTTTCCTTCCCCGCGCATGCGTGCGACAGACCGTGACGCCAACAGCGGGCCTCCGTACACGCTGAGCCCGTTCGACCTGCACGAGCTGTGCGTCGGCGTCAACCTGCTCGTGCTGCTGATCGAGGGGATCGCCATGTTTGTGGTGGTCGCCTTCCTCGACTCCGGCACCCTGTTCACCATCCGGAACGTCTTGGCAGAGAGGGTACGGATTAAGCACGTTCGCTTTGTGAAACCAGGGCCCTATTTTTAGTAAGGATTATCTTAATGCTGCCAAGTCGCTGATCTTCCTGTCCATCGCGCGAAGCTTGCTTCGCTGTCTCGTTCCTTACTTTATTTCGCGTTCACTTTATTTCCTTAAACTGCAGCAAAATTCCACTTTGACTATATAAAGCAGCTGTATATACTGCTGAATCAATGTTGTCAAAGCTACACCTTTGGTAACTGTCTATTTTTCTAATTAGCAGTCCTTACATATGACCTAAGTAGACGACTGCGCACCTGGTGGAGCGCGTTGCGGTGGAGTCCGGACAGTTAATGTGGTAAAATCTAAAAGCCCTTAATTAACGAAAATGGCAAAGAACCTCGGTAGCGCGGCTATGCACTCACGTGAACGTTATAATTTTGGCCACGTTCCGCTGACTCTCTCGCATAGCAAGAAAAGGTTTCCAGCAGAAAACACTGACGTGGACCAAACTACAGAAACACACGAGAAGCAGTATATCTACGCATGATTTTTCTTGTTTTCTTGCGGTGATAAGTATAAAAGCTGTCTGCCGGCAAATGGTGAAAATACAGCGCCGTGTGTGTCCTTCAACGCGTTTGTCTTCATCGTCGTGAGATCTATGCCCTGTTTCCCTGTACGATACACTGCAGTGTTTTCTGCTAGAAACCATCTCTTATATGTCGCGTGTCTTCTTCGCTGCAGTCCACGTCAGTGTTTTCCGTGCTATAAACCTTTTTTTTTTTTTTTTCTTGCAATGTGCGTATCCAACGAGTCCAAGAAGCAAACACTATAGCATTCCCTCTCGTCACCCGCCGGGGTCCCGTCTCGAGCAGAACGTGCACACGTTCAACGAGATTCTGGACTCGGACTTGGAGAACGAGGCCCGCGAGGCACCTCGAGTGGCGACCATCCCGGGTCTCGAGAAGCACCCGTTGGTCGTGTGCGACATCTGGCGCTTCCTGGCGCTGACCCGGGCGCCGCAGCTCAAGGCCATCAACCTGTGCCTCACCGAGGGCGAGTGCTTCGGTCTGCTGGGCATGCACGGGTCCGGCAAGACGCTGCTCCTCGAGGTGCTCAGCGCGCTCGCCGTGCGCTCGTCGGGCAACGCCTACAGCCAGAAGCAGACGCTGTCCTCGTCGGCCAGGAAGGTGCGTAATACATGCGCCCGCCGTAGTGAGCTTGGCTGACTTCATATAGCCGCCATGTTGGAGGACCAGCATTGCTTTGAAGCTGCGTCTATCGGAGCCTCGCGCGACGGTTCTGTCGTGGTTCTGGTACATACACTAGCAGCGTTTCGACCGCGTCTGTAATATGCTGAAGCATGTTACTCGTGGAAGTGAATATAATACGTTGACGTCATCCAAGCCGCCATGTTCGAGGACCAGCAAGGTGAGAACTACAGTGTACTAGAATGTTATTCTAGTTCACTATAGTGAGAACCAGCTGCGCCGGTGGCGTCGCGTGCGTCGCGTGACGTCACGTGACGGTCTATCTACTAGATATATCTAGTTCTCCAACATGGCGGCTAAGATGACGTATAGTGTAGCATATTCGCTTCCACGGGTAACACGCTTCAATGTAATTGAGACGCGGTCGAAGCGCTGCTCGCATCTGTGCCAGAACCACGGCAAAACCACCGCGCTAGCTCCATGTGAAGACCTATACACGGAGGTGTACAGGTCTTGTACACCTCCGCGTACAAGACCCTTTCACCTGTTAATCGACCTGTACAGGAGGTGACAGGTGGCTGTATTCCGGTGGCGACTGTGTATGGCACGGCTGAGCGCGGCCGCGAGGGCCCTATCTTAAAAGCGATCTGCGATGAGAACAGAGTCTAGGTGCGCCGAGTGCTAATAGCTTAATGCACGCCGTGTTCTCGCCGTTTAGTTCGCGTTGAAGCGAGAGGCAGCACGAAGGTCAATTCGCTCGCTGTGGCTGCCGCTCTTCCTCCCGCCCGCGTTTTGAAAGCGTGTCCGCACTTATCGAGGGAGATGTGCATATGTCTTCCTTTGCGCGTGTGATATCATGCTTGTTATATTGGTTAGTAAGCGAATGTTTACGAGTTCATACGGCCGAGGAAACTACTATTCTACTGGATTACTCTGTCTACTCTACTATTCTACTGGATTATACTCTGTCATTAAAACATTTAATTTTATTATGCTCTCCTTGGCTCCATATGCTTTGGACTGTATAATTTATCATCATTCTAATTTAGTCCACACTATTTAAAACGACCCAACAGCAAACATCAAACTGCAAGATGCTATATTAATGCAGCAATATTTCAAGCAACACACAAAAAAATTATGCAGAAACTCCACTGGAATTGTCTAAGTATGCATAAGCATACCTCCAAATTTCAGTTGGCCCACCCGCAAATTTCAAGTTGACCCTCCCACAAATTTCTAGTTAGTACCGCCCCCAGATTTCAAATTGGCCCGCTCCCAAATGTCAAATTGGCCAACGCCCAAATTTTAAGTTGACCCTTCCCCTAATTGAAGTTGGACAACCCCATATTTCAATTTGGCCCACCCCTACTATAGGCCTCCCCATGCATTTTTATGGCGTCCTATGTATCCCTATGGGGATACATAAATCTGATGATATATGGGTATTCTCTTTGGTCAATGTTATATATATATATATATATATATATATATATATATTTTGGGGGGGGTCGATTGCTCTTTATTACTTATAAAGCTACCAATCATCTACATTTACACTACTATAACGATTCAATATCGCAACTAATCAAATTACGCATTTTGTGCAGATTGAAGACGTTACGCTTTTCGCGTGACGGACAGATTTTGTTGGGGTATTCACCAAAGAATGCTCACGCATTAAAAGAAAAAACTTATCGAAAACGAGATTGGGACCGAGGACCTTCCCAGTAACGAGTACAGTGCTTTGAAACAGAGCCATGAAACATCCAGAGCGGGCTTCTTCCGGAGTACTTATCCGTTGAAACGTCGTGCGTACAGCCATCTCTGGCTTACGCACACGACGTCGTGCATGTGATATTACTGGATAGAGTCAAGGCAACCGTATACGGGAACCACATATCGTGCCAACGTCGGCCCACTGTCCCGATTTGTGTGACCTTGGTATAACCCAGCTTGACTATCGTTTACCGCGCGCCCCCCGCAGTGGCAGTCCCAGATCGGCTACTGCCCGGAGACGGGCGGCCTGCTTCAGGGTCTGGCCGTGGGCGACCAACTGTCGCTGTTCGCGCGGCTGCGCGGCGTTCCGCCGGCGTACCAGGAGAGTTGCATTAACAGCCTACTCGGGGCCTGCAACCTGAACGACAAGAAACTCGACTGCCCCAGGGAGTTCAGGTGCGTCCATTTTTTTTCCTTGTACGCATATATAAGTGCTGTCCGCCATTGGCCGGCCGGCCGCCCTCGCAAATACGGCCGACATGGTGGCCGGCTGGCATCTGCTTTTCTACTAACAGTATAAGCGTAAGAACGTTTTCGTGAATGCCGGCCAAGTATCCGTATCCACAATGTTGTTTACGCTATAGAACTTGTTCGTACAACTAAGCCCCAACCAATCGTTATAGGGCGCACATTATTAGCGAAGGCGGTGGGGGCCACTTTCAAAGAGCTCTTACGAACGGTACGATTCGTGAATTCGGGCCCTGGTTCTCGCGTCATGGCCGCGAAACTGAGACTCGGCATGTAGCTGTGACATGACCAACACTGCGAGACATCGGGGTCATCCAGTCAGATGCAACATTAGATCATGGGAACCGACCGTCAGTTGCTCAACCAACGCGCGGACACCGACATCTGGGTCCGTAATCACAACGCAGCTCTTACGCTGGAATTGTTCATAAGAGCGAATTTCAGCCAATCGCGATGATGGAAATATAATTTGTGAAGGCGGCCAGCCAATGGCGGCCATGAACTACGAACGACAATATTTGTGAATTCGGCGCTTGGTGCTATATAGTCGCTAAAGGAAACGCCTGTATCTGAGGCCCGCTGATGCTTGAAAAATACGCGTCGCAGTCAATTGCCTTGTACGCTGTAGAACGCGATGCACTTTCGAAATCTCGGAATCTTTTCGTTATATACGTACAGCCGGACGATTGATTTGAAGAAGTGTCCGTGAATGACATTTAGACTGACCACGATCGTCGGGACCCGCGTGTTTCCGTGCAGCATGTCGGACAAGCGCAAGCTCTCACTCGCCATCGCCCTGATCGGGCCGCCCAACCTGGTCTTCCTGGACGAGCCACTCAAGGGCGTCGACGCCGGTACTCACCAGAGGCTCTTCGACATGCTCAGGCACGTCCGCAGCAGGTCCAAGGCCACCACCATGATCTACGCCTCGGTCAGGTGAGGGTGCTGGCGAGCGTACATTATAGAGCAAAGTACTATGGAGTTGACGCATACCGGGATACAGCAATGTATCGAAACTTTTACCTGTAACGCATTTCCGTTGCGGGATTGAAGCACGTCAGTGCGCAAGACATGTCCACTGAGTAGGAATCCTTTCGCAATGCTTAGGCCCGTGTTACCAAGAAGTCCGTACGCTAAATCGGTTCGCAAGAACAGACGTCAGCCAATGGAATTAGTATAATATTAGAGACGACTGCCGCACAGTTTCTCCCAACTTCCGGAGAAATGCGTTCACGAGGCCGCTAAACTTTTTCTTTAAAAGCGAAGGTTTCTTTGCGAACGTTCCCCAACTTTCGTAACCGCGGCTCTGGCGGAGGGCTGCTGTTGCCTTGTCAAATAGCTCTCACTTTAAAAAAAGAAAACGAATTACGTGCCTCATGCCTCATTACGAACCTCTGTCCCCTTGCACAGCAGCTTGATACTCTAACCATTAGGCCACAATCGCACGTACACCACCATCGTGCAAATGCCAACTAGCTCTAAGACCCTACTAGAACTCCGAGACAACTAGCTCTGAACGCCAACTTGACCTCTGAGACCCCGGCAACGCGCGCAGCGTGCGCGCCATTCTCGAACGCGATGATTTTGGCAACTCACATCAAAGCCCCGTAAATGTATGCGATAAATACACGTCAATAATCCTGCTGCCTACTCGCATGCTGCTCAAATGGAAGCACGCCCCTGCGGATATGAAATTCTTCGCCATCGCCCGTATTGGTACGCAGTTCCTGGCTATAACCACCTCTAGATGTGAATTTGTGGCTTGATAACATGTCTGCATGTATGAAAGTATTTAACGCTTATAGAAAATAGACAGCTGGAAGTCAGCGTCCGTGCACGTTGTTTGTGTTCCTATATGTCGTGTCTATTCGTGCTGCACAAGCTCAGCTTTCAAGAGCAAGGTAGCCCTCCCCTTGAACGAATTTTTTGGTTACTTCCACTGATAGCCTTGTGGGATACGGTTGCAGGGCCATCACATGTGCTTAGTGTTATAGGGAGTCTGCATGCAAGCACTGTTTTAGGGTGCTGGCAACTGTAAAATTTTAGCCGCTATTCGCCACCTCGTTTGGCTGGCCGCCATTTTGTGTCCTTAGCCCTGTTGCACACATTGCAACCATCTTTTCTTACGCGCCGACATGCGCCGTTGTTGTCATGCGATAAATGATTTTTTTTTATTTTATTCACATGCATGCAGGAAACCTGCATGGGCCTTAAATATGTATGTTGCCTTTTTATTTTATTTATACACATAAATCTTACTTCTTTACTATAGTACTTCGCACGAAACAGCGAAACAAGCGAATTATGGAGCAGGGGGTGTGCGCATGGTAGCACCATCCCATATCAATAATGTAAAGTGTGGTGCGCCTTGAGGTTGCTCTCCACTTGCACGTAAAATAAAGGGTGTTTTTCAAAGTGTTAGTTAATATGTGCTAACTAGCCTGTTGAACTATGAGGTATGCACGAGGGTCGTTCAATAAAAAATTCCCTTGTCCCAGATCACTTAAGCGTGCATAAAATAAATATCACACAGATCTAGGTGCTCATCTCTATGGACAAGAGAAAAATATTTCTGTTCTTTTCTAATAGCTATTTTTGTTTTATCGCTATGAAGACTGGCGAAGGTGGGAGCACGAAGCCAGTGGATTACCAGGGCAGTTATTAACTTGATTTCTCAGAGGTAACATGCCCAAACAAATTAAGGAAGTAGCTACGGTGCGTGGGACCAATGCCCCATCGTATGTCGTCGTTAAGTACTGGATTGGGCAGTTCAAATGTGGACAGAACTGAGTCAAAACGGCATCGAATCCCAGTTGACCTCATTCAATCATTGCTGGAGCCACTGTCACAAAACTGGAGGCCACCATTTGGAAGATTGTCGCATAGCGATTCAATAACAAGCTGAAAAGGTCAAGATCACTGTAGAATCCACAGGAAATACTATCCACAAACATCTCCGTATGCGAAATGTGTCAGTGCGTTGGGTTTCTTGCTTGCTTTTTGCTTTTCTCAAAGACGACCGTGTGACTTGCAGCCATTAACTTTTGGTCACATGCTTTAGAAACCAAGATTACTTTTTTTGTAAGATTGATTGCACTGGCAGAAACGTGAGTTCATTATTATTACCCAGAAACGAAGTACCAGGTAATAAATGGAAGCACTATGACTCACCACCCAGCATTACCTATAGATAGCTGGGATTGGCGTCAACATGGCTGCCATCGTTGGGTACTATAGCACGTCGAGAAGCTGTGTAGGAAAGAAACGTGACAGCACGTCAGGCACGTCTTGCGCTGGGCGATAAATTCGTAAGTGATAATCCGGTGAATGACGGTCACCGTCAAAAAAGCCAAACAATGTACGTGTGATAATATACGGTTCAATGACGTCAACGGGGCCGCCATGCTCGATTGCTCACACGGCGAAAAGCTGTGTCAGTGACGTCACGTGACAACTATCTGTATATGCTGACAGTTTTTGGGGAACAGCAAGGGGTGGCGATGACAGATTTCCTGCCACAAGGTTCAGGTGGAGAGTAACCTCAAGGCGCGCTCTCCCCTGCTTCATAATTCGTTTGTTTCTCTGTCCCGAGCGAAATACTATTGTAAAGGAATCAGCAGGCGTGGCATGCTATCAAAAGGCACCCTGCTCTTGCACGCGACAGTGATCTAGCTCAAAAATCGAATGTTGCGCAAATGGAAGCACGTTCCGGCGCCGACCTTGCGCCCTCAAATTTCCACCTCTTTCCATATACAAAGTTATTTTTGAAATGCAGGCCAGTTCCCTCATAACACGCTCACTGCTGAAGTGAAGTCATGGCCGGCTCCAAGGCCAACTTCAGGACTTCTTAAAAAAGGGCATCTGCTGCTGCGCAAAACGATGACAAAAATGTGTGGCTCTCGGTGGCAGCTATGTAGGAAATGAGAAATAAATTGCAAACTTTCAAACTCCTCAGCCCACAACAATTGAGTGAAGGGACATCTTTGTTGAAGACCCCGCGTAAAAGTGTCGAAGGTAGAGCACACATATGATATATATATATATATATATATATATATATATATATATATATATATATATATAAATTTATTTATTTATTATTATTTGGCGGCCGCGGGCAAATCTTATTGAAGAAAGTGAATACTTTCCCGTCATCAGTGACCGCGAACATCTTGGCTTTCCTGTATGGGCCCTCGCCATATTGTATCCCACGTCGCAAAGTTCGTCGAAAAGTTTCTCCATGCCACAATTTAGTTTGCGGCGGCAGATACCTTTACAAAGGCTCGTCACTGCCCCAGGACTTGCACGAGATCTCCCTATGCTGGTTGCGTTACCAGATCTATGAAGCCTCCGAGACGAACTTGACACAGCACAGAGGCACATCTTCAGCCCTGCGGTGTGTCGTTCTCATCTTGTGTCCCTGTTCTTCTTCTTCCTGGCGTTTTACGTGCCAAAACCAGTTCCGATTATGAGGCGCGCCGTAGTAGGGGGGACTCCGGATTAATTTTCACCACCTGGGGTTCTTTAACGTGCGCTGCAACACAAGCACACGGGCGATTTTGCATATCGCCTCCATCAAATGCGGCCGCGCCGCGGCCGCGATTCGATCGCGCGACCTCGTGCTCAGCACCGCAACGCCTTAGGTAACTGAGCCACCGTAGCGAGATTGTGCCTTTGTGTCACTAGCGCTGGTATCGCATCATGTCCAACCAACTAGTCCAGCGCGACCTGTTAGTATACCTGTGCTTGACGTAATCCTACACACCGTTCCTCGTGCGGCGCACGTAGCATGCAGCAGCTGGAGTATACCTGCGACCGACTGGCCATCATGGTGGACGGGCAGCTGCAGTGCATTGGAACCATCGAGCACCTGCGCGACAAGTTTGGCCAGGGCATGGTCATGAAGATCCAGCTGGCCGCCTCCGAGAAGGATCGCCACATCGAGGTGCAGCCCGTCATGACAGCCCTTTTCCCCGACAGCCGCATGATATTCTCCCACCAGGTAAAAGCACTGCGCACGTCTCAGCGAAGCATGACTATATGTAAACTCGCGGACAACTTTCCGTATGAATGAAGGGGAAAGTTACCGGGGCGGAGCTCATATGCTTGTGTGTCACCGCGCCAAGTAGTCTAGTCTGCCAGTTTGACGACGCTTTCTGCATGGAGGATGTAAATAAGACTAGGAGGAGGGAGCGTCACGTGATAATATTAAAGCCTAGTCGTAAAAAATATATATCGAGAGAGGGTATACACTCATGGGAAGTAGGCGCACGCCACGTCATAGGCAATTTCTAGCCGGCGATCGCACGGAGAGAATGGGGGAGATAGATCAGAGAGTGGGTGGCAAGGGCCGATCGTGACGAGGGCCTCACTAAGAGCTATATACCTCAAACCAAACAATGACTTGAAATGTCCGGCAACCGTGTAGGGCCCACTTCCCTAGAGTCAACGCGGAGATTGGTCCCGAGGGAAAGTAGGAGTGGCGTCAGAGGAGGTCGGCTTGCCTAGGGTATAGCTATACCTGACGTCATGCTCCCTCTTATGGTATCTTCTACTGGTCGCATCCATCCCCCAAAGCAGAGTCGTGCAGATCCGGCGTTCCCCGAACTCAGAGGTAGAGGACAAGCGCGCAACCCGAACGTGTGACTCGCTCTCAGAGGAGGAAATGGCAGATGCGAAACCACGTGACTACTGCTAACGTCCGATGTCTCGCGTATCCAAAGCTAAACCGGCGGATGCGCCGGTGGGACGACCGTTTGTTGAGCCGCCAGCATGCTGTGGACTCGGTTGCCTAGGCTACGGTGGACCGTCGCCAAGAACGGCGACGCTGTGCTGTGATGACGTTGCTGGAAACGCTCTCATCACGACGACTGCTCCGACGACAGGGCACGGAGCGCCTCAGAGCGCTCGACGCCGAAGGAGAGCGATCGAAAAGAACCAGCCGAACGCAAGGCGCGCACCCTCTTTCAACCAGCCGAAGACAACGCTGCTCGCGAGAGCGATCTAGAGCACTCCGAGGCGACCAGTCGAAGATACCATTAGTCTTTTTATTGCGATAGCAATTACATGGACACTTCAAGCGGATTTCAGGCATTGGCGTCGCCGTTGTGGTCACCGTCGCCGCGCGCTGTATGCTGTATGTGCGAGTGGAAGCGCGCGAGGGACGCGCGCTTTCACGGAAAGCAAACGCACGACGTCTTCCGTCGCGCAATAGGTCTTGGGGGTTGGTAGGCAGGGAGAGGGAGGGAGGGGGAGGCGTTGTGCTCCGGCACCAACTGCGTATTTTGCGACCGGATGCGAGGGGAACTGGCGAGTCAATCTCGCGCGCGAAAGGAGGAAAGCGGGAATGCAGCGTGGGAGGGACGGGTTGCGGCTTCTGCTCTGCCAGCAACTGTGTACTTGTACTTTGCGCGGCTGCGGGCGGTCGCTCGCGCCGAATCTTGAAAGCGATCTGCATACGGCTCCTACCTTTGTGCGCGCTGTTTCCGTTGAAGCGATACACCGCACGAAGGTCTCTTCGCTCGCTGCTGCTTTCGCGCTTGCTCACGCCAGCGTTTTGACAGCGAGTGTCCGCGGACATCGAGTGTGATGTCCATGTTTGCTTGTACGCGCTGACACCATGCTTGTTAATTCAGTCAGTAGTGAATGTGTTCAAGCTTATACAGCTGATAACACTACTATCCTTACTCCGTATAGCTCTCTACTAATTTGATATCGCAATTGATGTTTCGCCTTTTGGGCGAAACTGAGACTTTTTTTCCTTCCTCCACGGCTTTCCGTTTCAGCTTCTCTGAGCAGATACCGAATCAGCGTAGCTTGCCACTTGCGACGATTTCGTGTTCATCGAAGCGCGCTGACCAAGGAAATCGGAAGCTGAAAGCTGAAATTTAGCACTGAGTGATACGTTTTCGTCATACTCAGTTAAAATGGGAAGTAAAACATCTATGTTTACCGTTTCCCCATCCTAAACGAACGGCACAGTGGGAATATTTACTGGAGCGCTATCATGCGCGTGCGATTCGCCTCCGTGTAACTTTCCTTAGATTGCCGCAGAGAAAGTTGACCGAGAGTATAGTTGCTCTACTTGGAACGTAACACATCCACTGGCTTAGGAGCAGGGTTCACAGACCTGTTGCTTTGTAGGAAACGTTTGGTTGACGCCTTCGCTATTATATCATTCACCGACGCGATTAGCGTCCGTCGTTACGAGCAATTATCGCAATCGCCGAGTGTTCGTCTGAGTATTCCCACCTGAGGGGTCGCTGATTCGAGACATACTACTGCAGCTTCTGAAAATCTCCTACCAAACAGGCGGGGTACCGCTATGAGCACGTATTTCCCTTCTCGAAGGATTGGAATCGAAACATACGTTAGCCTAGCTGTTAAAAGAAAAGAAAAAAAGAAAGAGAAACACTGCGCAAGATATGATTATAAGTTCTTGGTGATCAGAGGTTTGACGACTGAACACCGTTGGTCTTATAATCGTAGCTTGCACCGTGATTGTTTCTTTTTTTATCGTTTTTTTTGTGTGCAGAATCAACTGACGATGATCGCCATTGTGTAAGCGAATAGCCGAACGCTTATAGAAAGTTATGCGCTTTGTAAAAGGTATGATGCACTCGAAGGCACATATCTATACCTCCTCCTTTGTCGTCATTCACCAATTTTTCTCCCCACTTCCCCAGTACAGAGTAGTAGGCTACAGAGCTAACATACTTTGTGTGAATGATAAGAGGCAAGGAGGGAATTATCGCGTACATTACACAGCGGTCCCACTATATGCGTATAAAGCCGCGCGTCCAGTTCCAATGCATGAAACATTTCTAATAAGGCGTTTTGTTGTTCTGCCTCGCATTTGTGCAGTCAGGCCATGAGCCTTAATCTCGAACAAATAATTAGGTAAATGGCAAAAAATTATCGATTTTTACATGCCAAAACCCCCATCTAATAATGAGGCACGCCGTAGTGCGGGGGGAGGGTGTACCGGTTTAATTTTGACCACCTGGGGTTCTTTAACGTGCACCAAATGTACGGTTACACCTGCGTTTTTTGCATTCCACCCCCATCGGAATGCGACCGCCTTGGACGGAAGCGAACCCGCAACCTCAAGCCGCAGCAGCGCAACGCCATAGTCACTGGGCTATATACCGCGGTTGGTAAATTACGAAAAAAAAAAATAACTGCAGCAGATCCGACTATTTGGAATCTCTATAAAGCGAAGCTTCGTGTGAGTGCAAAGAGAGTCGAAACACGAGTTTGTCTTTATTGAATACCCGCACAAAGTGCCATGGAAGGCTTTATTCAGACATTGTAGAGATGATAATGCAGTGCCGCCGCCGCTGTCCCGGATGCGCGGAGGCGAGCGCCATCAGGTGGCGGTGCAAGGAACTTTGCGGCACGCGTCCAAGCTCCGCTGTAACTGGTTGGCCTATTCGGCTAGAGAACACCCATGCCGCAGCACCCACGGTCACGAATACCCGGCGATCGAGGTTAGCAAAGAAAAGCTTCGCTTTTAAAATAACTGCCAGGAAAAGAGAGCGTCTCCAACTCACAGGCAGTGCTTAAAGTCAAGGGGGGGTCAAATGTAGCACATCGGCACCCATTCGACAAGCACTGGAGGTGATGCTAATTCTAACTCTCGAATTTTTTGAGTAATGATTTATTCGCGATTAAACGGGTGATGTGGCATGAGCAAGAATAGGAAAGCAGGTATTGTCGTATTGCTGCATGCATGTCCCCGAGGCACTGCACAGGACGGTCACCACCCTTATTCGACTAACATTCTTGGCACAGCACACTGTTTCATGAGCCACTTAAGCGTCACGAGCTACCTGCTCGTGAATTAGTTCCATGCTCGTGAATTAGCGAAGGTTCACCGTGATTTCGTTAGGTTACCAGTTAATTTCTGTTATAGTGCTGCGTTATACCAAAGACGCATGCAGTCTGTTCACTTTTCTAGACAAGTTGGTGTGAAACCATAAAATATATTGTTGTAGTGCGTGAGGTTGTTAATGAAGTAAGACAATGTTCTGTGTTGCAGATTGACATTTGCTTTGAGTTCACATCTTTAACCCTTTACCTCCCGAGTTATTTTTGAAAAGAGCATTTCCAGAATGCCAACATTTTCCTATGTGCTTGATTGAATCGGCCCATTAAATAAATGCCCGACATGCACTCAGAATAATATATTTATTTGCAGAACACCCATAATTCCTTTTCTAGAGAAAGTCGGCTTCTCTACACTGCTTTAAGTTGGCTAAACTAAATAAAGTGAACAAAAGATTGACCGACGATTACGGTACTCCCTAATGCGAAATTTGAGCACAGCTGTATACGTGTTTTCATTTCGCGATATATTGGCTGGCGCTGACAATCTGTCTCGTGCGGCACGTTGCAAACGGAGCGAAGTGTGGCGCGACTGCCTCGCTAATCTGGAGATCGCGAGAGGCAGCACGTGGGTGACGCTTGGGCGCGATCGATTCACAGCAGCCAGCCGCCAACAGGCCTACCAGACGACGCGCGCTACTCTGACCACATCCGGTAGCCACCGTCGCCGTACTACGCTTTTGCTGCACTACGCAATGCTGACTTTACGTCTTATATAGCTGTTCATTAATTTGCCATCGCAATCAACGCTTCGCCTTTCAGGCGAAACTGCAATTTTTCCCCTACGTGCTTTTTTTTTCTTGCCTCCTCTATTGCCACAATCCTTTGATCCTGTGCTTCGCTTTATGTGTAAAAACTGATAGCCGTCGCCGTAGCCCAATTGGTAGTGCAGGCGGTTGTAGGTTCGGAGCCCACCTGCCGGCAGCATGCTATCTTTTCGTCCACATTCATTTACCCATCTTCGTTCCTGTCTAGATTTCAGTTTCGACCACAGCAGCTGACTTCATCTGTGCTTTCCTTGGCTTCATTGCCTGTTGGCATTTTGTGGTCGTGATTAACAAGATTCGAGCCCCTCGGTATCCCTTCATCTTGGGCATATACATATAATCATGACCATATAAAGTCAACAGACAACGAAGCCAAGCAAAGAATTGGAGCAACTTAGCTGTGGTAGAAATTAAAATGCACGAGAAAAGGGAAATGAAGTCGAACGAAAAGATAACTTGACGCTGGTGGGAGCCGCACTCATAACCTTCCCTTCCCTCTCGTTCATATATATATATATATATATATATATATATATATATATATATATATAGTGTGTGTGTGTGTGTGTGTGTGTGTGCGTGCGTGCGTGTGTGTGTGTGGGGGGGACTGCTTGCGCGTGAATGTGCATGTGTGCGCGCGGCGCGCATTCACTGGTCGCCGCCCTATGAGTCCCCCCTCCCCCATTTCCCTCCCATGAAGGGAGACTTTATAGCCCTGCTCGCGGACAAGCAAATGCTTCCGACGCACGTTGTGGCGCGCAGGTTGACGCAGCGCATTCCTTTCCGGTCTCTCTGTCCGCAGGGGCTGCTCAGCTTCGAGATTTGCGAGAAGCGTCCCTGGAGCGAGGTCTTCTCGAGCGTGGACCTGCTGATGCAGGGCTTCCGCTGCGAGTACGTGCTCGTCTCTGAGGCCACGCTCGAGGAAGTGTACATGGCCTTCGCCAAGTAGCGACGACGGCGGCGCCCTCCATCCGAGCAACATTCGCGCCACATAGGCGCGTCTCCTCCGTCTGCCATTATACGTGTATATAGTTTTTTTTTTCTTTTACGAGTTTTGATATAAAGGCGATTTCATTCTTGGATGCTCGAACGGGCCTCACCAGGACTGCGAGGATTTGATAGGAGAGGAAGTGCACATGCAGAACATCGTGCGCTCCCAGTGAGTGCGCGGACGGTACGTGCTACTGCGCAACGGTGACAAGTGACGCAATTAAGATACTGCTGAGAAGAGCTCAAGTGACACGCGAGGACAACGTGCTGCTCGCATACGTGCGTCACTCACGCAAGCATCTGCAGCGAGTGAACCTCATTTTAACGAGGACGAAATAAACGAGATTTGAAGAATCGCTGCTTCCAGTTTCTTTCTTTCTTTTTTTTTTTTTTAACGCGTGTTTTCATACCGCACGCGTGGAAGCATGGAATTGGCGAAATCTGTCAACGCACCATAAAGACACAGACAACAAGTAGCGGCATATGCAGGTACACGCGTGACAGCGTGCTCGTCCTGGCTACGTTGAGCAGCAGGAGCAAAACGATTTCAAGGATTGTCACGGGCAGAACAGAGGAAGTGTCGAGGTGAAACTTCGCAGGAACCGCGAGTATACGCGCGTTTCAACCTTCCTCGTGACAATCCTAATGATAGTGGCAAAATTTCTTACCTTGTCAGAATCCTTACCGAAGTTCCAATGAACTCTGGTAGAGCGGCCAGGTGCCACGGCAGCCGCAGAAGCAACTCCCCGGTTACCTGCAGGCTCGATTCTTTTATCGTTTTATGGCGTTTCCTTGAACCGATTGCAAGCTTGCCATTGTATGCGTGGTTAAAGGTTATAAGGTGCCGCAGCTACTTCGATGCGCCAGCTCCCGACTTCAAGCGTACACAAAACTTGCTACTACGCGTCGGCTCAAGCCGAAGGCATCGTCCCTATGGGGCCGTCGCGATTCCAAAGTGTATGACACGTTATCGAGGTGTGCTTGTTTTGGAAGGGTTGTTCCCGAGTAGGGTTTGTTGTATATGAACTTGTTAATAGGTCATCTCCTAATTTGTCGTGTCAGCGCTACAACAAATTACTTGTTCCCGGCTCGTGCATATCACGCATGTCGCCCGAACCGACACTTGGTGGATGAATTTTACCGCTCGAAAAGGCACCAGGTGACAAGTGGCACCCGGCGACAAGTTGGTGAGCACTGTGCAATGGTGTTCAAACGAGTACCAGTCTTGAGCGTCGGTTAGGTAAAATTTTGGTCGGTCCTATGACCACGAGGTTGGCAGATCGTGCGAATGGTTGCATGGTATTGAAGGTTACCAGTGCCCAGAGTTTCCGCCGACTGAGAAAGGGCCTGCGTTAATATACATACCTCAAACCATGCTGTTCGGCGCACGCGCGCACGCACGCGTATTGCGGCGCGTGGCACCTCTCTATACCGTGTCGTTTACGGGCTACCGCGCAAACTTTTCACCTGCTTTAACTTATCCCTATATATATGTCCGGCTCTCTCCTCCTCTACCAGGTTTAGTGGGAGGAAGCGGCGCTGTAAAGTGCTGGGCGAGGCCATAACGCTTGACTAACAACACAAGGCGTCGTCTGGCGTTCAAGTCGTTTTCAAACATGTTTCTGTGGTAAAAGCAATCCAGAGGAAATCACTATTATCTCGCCTCCCTTATATTTAAGGAATCTTGAACGCATTTTGTGAAACACCCTGTGTATTGCAGTCCGTGTCCGGCCCTCGAAAACGCGAACAATTTTGCCCATTAAATCACATGCCCTGGCAGTGCCCTGTGTTACAGGATTTTAACCAAGAAGACTAGACGAAGGCCATCACAGACCCCAGACAAGATGTTCAGCTCCTGGCTGTCCAGAGGGCCCGTGAACGAGCGGGGAGGCACGGCCTCTCAGTTCCGACATGGGACTAGCCAACGGCTAGCAGGCCCCCCTGCCTAGCTTCTCAGGGCCTCAATAAAGTTGTTTAACACTACTACTACTACTACTACTACTACTACTACTACTACTACTACTACTACTACTCGCACACATTCACGCAGCACGCGACTTGCTGGATACCACCATCAGCGGAAGCGGACGCGCGATACACTCCTCGCTTACGTCGGGTGCCAACTCTAAGGCGCCAGGGCTACCCCATAACGTCAAACCCTGATGACAATAGTCAAGAGCATGGAGGAATTTTTGATAATAGATACCTTTGAACAGCAACATACGCTACTGTATCGTGTGTCCCAGCTAACGTTAGCCAATCTGCGGTGCAAAGTCATCATCATCAGCCTATATTTATGTCCACTGCAGGACGAAGGCCTCTCCCTGCGATCTCCAATTACCCCTGTCTTGCGCTAGCGTATTCCAACTTGCGCCTGCGAATGACGGTGATGAACCGGATACAGAAGCTCCTTCTATAACTAGCGATGAAGTTAGAAGGGCCTTGAAAGACATGACCAGGGGAAAAGCGCCTGGAGAAGATGGAATAACAGTAGATTTAATCAAAGATGGAGGAGATATCATGCTTGAAAAGCTTGCGGCCCTTTATACGCAATGCCTCACAACTTCAAGTGTACCAGAGAGCTGGAAGAACGCCAACATTATACTTATCCATAAGAAGGGAGACGTTAAAGAACTGAAGAATTACAGACCCATTAGCTTGCTTTCAGTATTGTATAAAATATTCACCAAGATAATTTCCAATAGAATCAGGACAAAACTTGACTTCAGTCAACCAAGAGAACAGGCTGGCTTCAGGAAGGGATATTCTACGATGGACCATATCCATGCCATCAATCAGGTAATCGAGAAATCTGCGGAGTACAATCAACCTCTCTATATGGCTTTCATAGATTATGAAAAGGCATTCGATTCAGTAGAGATATCAGCAGTCATAGAGGCATTGCGTAATCAAGGAGTGGAGGAGGCATACGTGAATATCTTGGCAAATATCTACAATGATTCCACAGCTACCTTGGTTCTCCACAAGAAAAGTAGAAAGATACCTATCAAGAAAGGGGTCAGGCAAGGAGACACAATTTCTCCAATGCTATTCACTGCATGCTTAGAAGAAGTATTCAAGCTCTTAGACTGGGAAGGATTAGGAGTGAGGATCAATGGCGAATATCTCAGCAATCTTCGGTTTGCAGATGACATTGTCCTATTGAGCAACAATGGAGAGGAATTACAACAAATGAGTGAGGACCTTCATCGAGAAAGTGCAAGAATTGGGTTGAAGATGAATATGCAGAAGACAAAAATAATGTTCAATAGCCTGGCAAGGGAACAAGAATTCAGGATCGCCAGTCAGCCTCTAGAATCTGTAAAGGAATATGTTTATCTAGGTCAATTACTCACAGGGGACCCTGATCATGAGAAAGAAATTTACAGAAGAATAAAATTAGGTTGGAGTGCATACGGCAGGCATTGCCAAATCCTGACTGGGAGCTTACCACTGTCGTTGAAAAGAAAAGTGTACAATCATTGCATTCTACCGGTGCTAACATACGGGGCAGAAACTTGGAGGTTAACAAAGAAGCTCGAGAACAAGTTAAGGACCGCACAAAGAGCAATGGAACGAAAAATCTTAGGAGTAACGTTAAGAGACAGGAAGAGAGCGGTGTGGATCAGAGAACAAACGGGGGTAGACGACATTCTAGTTGACATTAAGCGGAAGAAATGGAGCTGGGCAGGCCATGTAATGCGTAAGATGGATAACAGGTGGACCATTAGGGTTACAGAATGGATACCAAGAGAAGGGAAGCGCAGTCGAGGACGGCAGAAAGTCAGGTGGGATGATGAGGTTAGGAAATTCGGTGCAAAGTACATTGATAAAAACCTACGGTGTTCGGTCGACAGAGGTGTTCGGTCGACAGCGATGTGACGACCGAACACCGTAGGTCTTACGATCGTATCTTGCACCAAGTTTATTTCTTTATTATTATTTTTTACCGTTTGGCTAACGCTAGCTGGGACACCCTATAATACACGCGTTGTGATTGCTTCCTGTAGCGCTGTCACTGCTCCGAACTTCGAGTGAAACGGTGGAAACAATTTCGCTCGAGTAATGTTTTGCAGCGCTGTGTAGACCTTCCCCAGGCGATGTGACGTCATGAAAATGGCTGCGTCTGCTCGGGCAGCTCATTTAGCAGCATCAGCAGACTAAGTATTCCCGCCAGTTGCGTCGCTCCGAAAGAAAGCGTGAACACGGGAACGCGTGACTCACGCGTAGTGCATTCTCAAGCGGCAGCGACGCAGGTTAAGTAGCGCCTGCGCCGTGGGTCTGAAGCCCACGCCAACGCTTTGTTTCCATATATGGTATCGGTGGACGCGCTCGCCGCATGCCTGGTCGCCGCCGTGAAGCACGTCTCGTGCGGCACTCGGCTTTCTTCCTCACCCTTTCGTCATACTCTCACCCTCCGCTTTCCTCCTCGGGCGCTCTTTGCTCTCGCCGTCTTTCATCCCCCACTGCGCTCCGAGATGGCTCTTTCATCCTTTGCTGTGCTCGTTCGCTCAGTTACGCCAACGCTCAACGCGGGAACGGGCGCATAAGAGCTGCGCTCTAAGTAGTGTCTTTTTTTTTTAATTCTGCCCATGCGCCAGTCCACTAGCGACGCCATAGGTTGCATACGGAGCTTGTCTACAAGTGAAGCAAAGTCGACATTGTTCAAGAGAAGAGGGCAGAACAGTCGTTTATTTCATATCGCATCTTATGTACACAAAGGAAAGAATCGAAACAGAACGAGCCAAAAGAAACAAAGTGCATAGAAGTGTCAAGCCTTGTGTTGTTTCTTTTGTTTTATTGTTGTTGTTTTTGTTTTCTTTTGCCAACCCCATTGTTCGACGGAAGACAAGCGCGATGATTCAGCTTACACACCAGATTCGCAAAAAGGATTCTTTTTTACTTTCTTTCCAACAAGATTAGCACACCCAAGCTGTTATAACTTCTTGTGGGCAATGATCTGCACAACCAGATATGCACTGTCTAGCGTAGCTCCACATAGGCACACTCGCCAAAAAACAAAGAAATGAAAGGAACACAATAAAAACTCACTTTCACTTTTTTTTTCCACGTCCGGGTAACATTCGTGTTAGAAGTGAGGGGCTGAGTGGCACTTCCGTGATCTTTCACCTCGGCATACATCCGTATATCAGAGAACACAGACCGCGAGCAAATATTGGGCGCTTGCGCAGGCCAGCGTATCATGGCTGTAGCATATGGCTGGCACAGGACGAGTTCCATGTGTATATGTAAATCGAGTGGGCTTTACAATCGCAGACCTTCTTTTATAATTTTTAGCAACGCCAAAGCCGCGTTGTCGTAGGGCACAGAGGCGCAAGATATTAGGATCTTTGATTATAGGCAACGGAATCGAATCGGTACAAGAAAAACGGGTAGGACAGGCTGAACCTCGCTTTTGATATACTTTCTCGTTATAAAGCGCAAGAGGTTCTTCATTCAAGGAATCGAAACTATCTTGACAGTAACTGCTTTCTGCGATTTATCGTTTCTTCTTTTGTTCAACGTTCCTTCGTCTGCTGTTTCGCGTTCTGATTCTTTGCAGCGCTGCCGCATCAATCCCATAGTTCTATAAATGAAGCAGCGTATCGCAGTAAAGCCGCAAGCTGCAGTCAGCAACGCGAAAATTCCACAGTGCCTCTGTACGAGTCGCACTTCATCCAAAATGGACTCCATGACTGGACGCACTCGAGAATAGTGTCACCCGTTATGTGCAAGCGATATACTCGACAGCGTCGCGGCTTGTCACACCGCCAGAGCTCGGTTCGAAGGAATGATTGTTCAACGACTGTCAGGGCATTGCTCGGAGGTCGAAACTTTAGCTTCGCCACAAGTTCGCTTTGCTTTCGCCAACCGAAAAAAAAAAAAAAAAAAACACGCTCCTTCCTTGGCAGCTTTTCTGCTTCACTTCGCTATATGCTGTTCGCCACGGTACAGAGAGAGACAAATTGTCCGATTGGTAGACGGCGACACGATAACTGCCCCGGAAAAGACGAAGAAACGACGGCTCGTCTCGTGTTTCTCGCTCTTCCGTCTGTTGCGCTGCACCTGTTATGTGAACACGGTGACAAAGTTCCAACAGAGAGTGTCATAAAGCGATGAGAACAGACCACCCAAATCGTGCGAAACCATGACCTGAACCTCGCGGCTTCGGGTACGTCACATTTTACGCGCTACAGTCTGTCGCTCGAGGACTCGTACACAGACGGTTCGAAAGCCGCATGCGAGCCACATCACGAAACAGTGCCTTAAACAATGTACTACACAAAATACCGAAAGCCGTTAACCGCGTATGTATCGACGATTTGTTAACAGAAGAAAGTGAAGCGTGCACTTCTGGCAGCGATACAGCTGCTTAAGGCGCAAACAGAGATAGATGGTCGTCAGCTAAATTTAAGGGAGATGGTCAATTTATGTTTAACCATATAATGCACATGCCCAAAAGAAAGAAGAAACGAAAAAAAAAAAAACGACAACAAGGTAGTTGTTCGTCACAATAGGTTTTTCCGTATCGAAAAAAAAAAAAAAAAACACCTGGGAAAAGCTTTGTGGCCATGGCTGATCTGCGAAGTGCGCGCTCAGTTTTCACCGTTTCACGTGGCACAGTTGCAAGGAGAGCATGTACTGTCGAGCAGTACTGTAGCGAACAAATGAAATACGAACATGCAAACTCGTACGCGAGTACAACAAAAAGCAATGATTTTGTTAAAACATTGCACATAAGGGTGCAATTCGTTACGTGAAAATTTTTCATCAAAGAGACGAAATCCGAATTATTTCTCCCTGACGATATACTGGTCGAATAATTTTGCTCGGGTTCTTTCTGTCCACGATAGTTAGCAAGCTGTTGAAAAACGATGCAGTGTCTTCTTGCACGGAAGACGCTCCTCTCTCTCTGGAAGCTGGGAACCCTCGGCCAAAGTCACTGACGTGAACGTTCCCAAAGAGACGATCGGCATCTCCTCGGAACAAAAGACACGCGCGTCAAGTTGTCACGTGCAACTATCAGTTTGAAGGTAACATATAGGAAAACAAAAAAAGCAAGAATGAAAATGCCTCATCCGACCGCAAGTAAAGCTCAAGAAAAGAAATAATAAGAGAGTGAAATAAACTGACTGTTAGCGCAGAGTGCAACAAGGCGATAAAACTGCTCGCGCGTTATTATAACTATGTTGTATAGCTACCATATACCACCACCATTATGGTCATCGAAACCATCACTCCGAGAGAAAGACGGGGGGAAGCAAAGCGAACAGAATCACAGTCAGTATAGCAGAGTATAGCCCGCGGTGGCTCCAAAACGGCTGCACACAGATATCACTAGTTGACCTCGCCACACCCGATATACGCACACACAGTGATCGGTTAGACCTAAGACCGAATGCCGTTATACGCACAACTCTCGTGGCATCTTCATCCTAATATAGACAACGTGGAAAGCTCGACTCGCGAAAAAAAAAAAGAAAGAAAAACTGGAAAAGCGAGCCCAGCTATATATGACTCAAGCTTTACAGACGATCATTATGATAGAAGCGTTATGACGCACCTTTCGGTCAGGGTCTCTCTCCCCATGGTATATTATACTACAGCCCTTGTGAAAGTTGTCAGCCGAGCTCCCTGAGCTCCGCTCGCGATCTTTTTTTTTTTATGTCATTCCTTCTTCTCACACGCACGCGCAGTTATTGTCGGCAATACCTATCTATTACAACAGGCATTATTACTGTCTCTTGTATGTACAACCCGAAAGATGTCTATATACGACGAAGCGCAAAGAGATAGTAAGTTCGCGGAAGGGGGCAACGAAGGGGCTTGGCATCACGCCACGTTGTACGGAAGGGACGCTGCCGATCACCGCTACCACAACTGACGTCATAAGCGCGCTACGCGAATCCGAAACTATAAAAGGAATCGGCCTGTGATGAAAATGCGTGGACTGTGTTACAGGAATGACACCGATCGACAGTGGCTCTTGCAGTGCCATAAGCTAATTAAATCTGCGCTCTGCAGGTCGCGTCAGCCAATCCGGAGCAGGATAAAGGCTTGTCCCATCGTCCGGCGCTAATCAAATTCGTTCGAATGCACGGAAGTATTAGCGGTGCACAATGGCTCAGTCCTTCTTTCTCGTGCACACGCAATCAGTTCCCGTTCCCGATTGGCTGACGCTACCCGTAGCTTCCGCTGACGGATTAGGTGAGACGAGGTGCCACTGAAAGGCCTATTACACAACCCGGTCCAGACATGAATGAAGACACCATCTTTCATTTTGCTGGTGTCTGCCGAACGCGTCGTGTCGACAACTTTTGTCCTAGAAGAACAGCTAGAATGTAACGGTTAACATTGCCTGCACACCGATGAGGCTACGTTTCCAATGTGAAACGCACTGCATACATAAATTTGCTTGAAATAATTCAGTGTGCATCACCATGTAGGAATAACCAAAAGGAGACTCAACGCTCAAATCTTAACTAGTGATACCAAACCTGTATAAAAAAAAAAGAAAAAAAAAGCTATAGCAAGTATAGTATAGGTCATGCGTCGTGACCAACCCAGAAGCGAGATTTGTCAGCTGAATAAGGCAGCTGGAAATTATGTTCATTGTCTATGTGGAGAAAATCGATAATAACGCATGCCTATAGCTCGTCTACAAAATCGTGACGCGATGCCTCGCGCCTCCTCGTCCCCACTTCAGTTGTAAACTTGTCTATAACTGCTTTTCGCCTTTACGACACAGAGATGGCGCTAATAGCAGTTTCAAAACAAAACTGAAACGATGCCGAAAGCACGGGGTAAGAAGTCAAGTCAACACGCGAGATGTCGCCCTTAAGAACAACTCTTCTCGAACGGTTTCGAAAGAGGACGCCGAGAAGAACGAGGGGTTGAGGAGGGAAAGAAAAGAGGCGTGACGTTTCAGGCTCGCATCGCCCGTTCACTCTCACTCTTTTCTCTACGACACACACACGTCACACTACTGCTTCGTGTCCTCAGAAAGCGGCGTAGAAAAGGAGTTCGTTGCACTGTGCACGGTTCATTCGTGACAGTCGTCGAATGAACCTGGTTATAAGCGCAGTAAGCGCTGGTTTAGAGTCACTTTTTTTCTCTCTCGTGGTTGGGTGCACTTATAGTAGCACATTTATGGAGTCACATCGATAAGCAAAGAAGAAGAAGAAGAAAAAAAAAAGGGGAATTACAAATATTCTCTACGAGAGCGCCAAAGAGGAAATTACCAGACAGGATTCATACACGCTGTGGAAACCTCTGCAGGAGTTTATTAAAGAAAAAAAAAAAACCATAAATATGACAAGCCGCCACCCGCATTTATATATAAAAAAAAAGCTCTTACGGCATTGGGTTGTTCGTAAGACAAACTTTCAGCCAACCTAGATACTGGACACATTATCAGCGAATGCGGGCGGCCAATGACAAAGAGCACTTGCGAACGACAAGCATCGTGAATTCGGTCCCTGTATGTTACCACGCCGATACAGAACTTTTTTGATACAAATATACTTCGACAAGTATAGGTGTGCCATCACTGCAACAAAACGAGGCCTCTCTGGTACTTGTTACTCTTAAGGCAAAACAGAGGTAAGCGTGCAACAGAACAGTTAACGAATATGTGTAAGATATTACAGTTTTAGTTCCACATTGTGAGACGTAGACCACACGCAAGCGGTTAGCAGATGGTACGTCGCTTTATTAACTTTTTTCTCTCCTACAGAGGTTGCTCGTTGCCACAGAACGCACGCAAAAGGCATTCACAAAGAGGAATCCTGTCTGAACACTCGGAAAGGGAGACGACTTCACGCAAGCTAATACAGCTGCTCATACGCGCGGTAACTCGACCGTTGTAATATTGTTTAACAAGCATGTGGTAACGATGAGTAGAACCAGACACAGAATTGCACTTTTTGTATTTTTTCCCCCATTCCACACTCGGCTCTCCTTCTCCGCAAGTCTGCTGCTCGAGCGACATCCGTCACCGACGAACGCTACACCACATGATGACACTAGACCTCCGAGATCGGCGCGATCTCAGAGGCCGCGGGTGACGAACGCCGGCGACAGAACGACTGCCTGCATTTTCGTAGCGACGCTGAGAGCAAGACGCATGTGGCGAATAAATAAAAAAAGAAAGAAAAAAAAAAGCGTAACTAAAGACTTTCAATGGCATTTTCGCAGCCGCAGCGAGTAACGGACGCGACAACACGTGACGCAAAAATTCGCCAATTTATCCGGAAGTCACAGCAGCAGGACGTTTTTCACTCGTCCATGTCATGTCTGTTCTCCGCCACGTCACATGCTTGCGTTCGGACGTGACGTCACGCCCTGTTCTTCACAGGGCACAGGCGTGAATAAGAGGCGTAGAGGCACATTCGTATTCGGAACGTTCGTCTCGGTGGAGAGCGCGTCGCGTGTACTCTATCCAATGTAACGTCACAAACACTGAACGTTTAGGACAGGAAACTACGAAGCATACGAAATGAATGTGCCCACATCTAGAGATTGCCGTGAACGCGTCGGGAAGCCGCAAAACACAGGAAGTGCTTTGCGGCTGGATTTCTAAACAATCTGGAATTTGCGGGCTAAATATGCATGGAACTCTTTTCTGGGGCGCAGTTATGACGGCCCAATGCGTTGAAGGCTGCGCACACCGTACTTCGCCGCGGCTATCTCGTGTTCAGCGACGCAGAAAAATGCAGGCCAGTCGCCTTTGAATCGACATCATTGTGACCACACAGATGGCGACAGAACACGGGAGGGAAACATCTATCAAACGCCACGTTACAGCTGGCGATAGAGCTCGAAAAGTCCTGAACATCAGGCTAAACACAGCGGACGCATCCACAGGGAAACAGCCGTAATGTACCAATTGCGTGCTGAACGCGTTATCGACGCTCGACATTTAAGCCCACTGCGTGAGCGTTTGCGGTACCGGTGTCGCTTTGTAAGATTGCCCTAGTAGTAACAACGAACGCGGCAACATGGTTTGATTGAGTAAATCCGCTTTCACAAGGCTACTGAGAAACGGCGCGAGAAGGCGGGGAAGGGCGGGGGGGGGGGGGGGGGAGATGTGTGGAAAGAGCGATGGAGAGGACGAACAAACCGTTGCCCCGAAATCCAGTCGATGGTCCGCCCGACAATTATCTAACACAAGAAGGTATAGCTGTTCTATACATGTGTATACGTCAGTAGTTTTCCGCGCTCTGCCTAAAGAATTTTTTTTTTCTGCTCGAGCCATCACATTGCAAATCATCATCATGCTAGTGTCTGCATATACGGCCGCCATAACGATAATGCTGATGTTTTATGTTGCTGTCGAGACATACCCGAACGCAATGGAGCAGCATGTTTGCCGCCACATCGCAATCTACTGAGTTTCTACTACTCAGTGTTTCCTGATCGGTGCAGATGATAAACATATACCGTGTTTGTCTCTTATCAGTATTAGATATATTTGATCCCGTTGTTCTTGCTGTATTTATTCTTTCCTTTCTTTACATCAAAGCAATTCTTCGCCGTTGCGCTGACGTGATGAACAGTATAGTTTCGTTTCTATAAAAAAAAAGGAAGTAAACGAAACTAAATGATCTTTTGAATGATTATTTATTATATGCTATAGGCGTCCCTGGACGCAACTGTACGCTGCAACAAACACACCACCGGAGTATTTCTGAGAGAGCGAAACTTAGTGCCGCAGATCTACGTGCTTTCCCGGTGCTCATACTTCACCGTGCGTATAGCAGGCTTCTAGCAGACCAGCAACGACAGAAAAATAGCAGGCCAACGGTTTGTCCTCTCCTAGCTCATTCCTTGGGCATTGATGCAAGGAAATAGGGAGGAGGCAAGGTGGTTGGGAGTAGGAGGAGGCGATCGCAGGGCTCTTGCCCCCCGAAAGTGGTAGAACAGCTCAAAGCTGGCGTGGGTGGGGATGCACGTGTTATGCCATGTCGAGTACCATAATTATATGTCATTTATATTCAATATTTATAGACTCGCGTCAAAGATAGAGAGAGAGCGATATCATATATATATTTACAAGAATGGGCACCTATGTACAAGAATAAAACAACACAGCTCTGTCGCGTACAAGAGACGAACACACTGACGAGAATTGAGAAGATGAAAAAGGAGAAGAGGAAAGAAACATGTACAGCCACTGTGACGTCATCACTCCGCTATTCTGGCTGTGCATACACCGGCATGTGCGGGCTCTGTAAAGACGATACCGTCGCGTCGACTCGGTCGTTTCTTCCGAATGGAAGCAAAAGACAATATGACCGGGCGTGTCAGTCCACAAATGCCGATGCGGAAGTGAATACGGCGTGACCAATATGACACCAACGAAAAACCTGCAGGCGCCACGCCAGGCGCGTCGGATCGCTGAGGCATTATTGGGTCGCCAAGCAACAATGGGCGGGAGGGGGGGGGGGGGTGGAGGCTTATTGGGTAATAGGGAAAAATGACGCGAGTTTAACGAGGGTTCGGGTGGGTGGAGGAAGGGCATGTTCGCGTCATTATTACTATCGTCATCGATTTGTTGAACACATCATATATACGCCGTTGAATATGTATAGCTTGTTGCCTTTCCTCCAATTACAATAACCCCTACAAAATGAATGATGACGAAATAGTGAGAGAGAGCAGTAAATATACGCAACGAAGGAAACCACTCATTAACACTTGAGAGTGTAAAGAGAAAAAGAGAGAGCGAAACCAAGGAAAACAATGCCGCATGAAATACGTTGATCTAGTCGAACTCTGTCACGCCAGTTTTTCTTGTGTTTCCGCAGAATGTTTAGAAGCTATAGCGTCTAGTCTAGTCAGATGAGACTTTCGCACTCTCTGGCACGACCACGTTCATCCTACGTCGTGACTTGCAAGTTTTTCCAAAGCCAGCGATGGCGTCACGAACGCAACCCGAATTGTTCAGCGTTTACAATGTATAACCTTCAACGTGAGGGCTTGGCTTCTGCTTACTCGACGGCTTTCCACGGAGCGGCAAGATGTCGACAGGGCAACCACAAGAGGCGATCACGTGCACGGAACTTATTATCGGCGCACTTTCAGCGCCGACGTCGCCATTTCTATTTCACGGCGCCAAATCAATGCCCACTCTGCAGTCACGGTAATCACAGCTGGAACGCGTTCAACGCGTTCCGATTCTGGACAACAGGGATAAAGAAAGAGAATCAGTTTGGATCAATTACAACGTTGATACAGGTCGACGAGAAATAAAGGCACGCCATCCCAACGCGTTAAAGTAAGCTTGAATTTAACTGACGTCGGCGTCGAAAGGGGGGCGCGGAACAAGCCAAAAGCCTAGGGAGCTTACATGCAACAGCATTGCATGTAGGCTCCCTACCAAAGCTGTCAGACCGTAAACGGTATCGATGACCGCGTGTGTTTCTCACGTTTTGTGCTGCTTGACATCGTCTCTTGCAGCTCGTACAATCAAGGTTGCCCAGCAAATCGGAAGAATACGATGTATACACCTCGGTGCCAGAGACGCGTGTCTCGACCCTATATCGGTTGTACACACGGTCGACGGACGCCAAACTGATCGTGACAGAGTCACGTGACATAGTAAAATCGATTTCGTTATAAATACCAAGCGCTTCCGGTTACGGGCCCCATAGCTGCAGCGTAAGCGCAGTCGTGTCGAACGTGCACCGGACGCCGTATCGGCACTGGATTATATCGGTAATAACAATGTCATGCGTTTGGGCACAACGAATAATTAAATCATTTCTCGCTACAAAGCTACGAAGACGGCTACGTCTTCTTCCCTTTTTTTTTTTCCCAACGTAAAACTGAACTCTGCGACAAACGAAGTCTGTGCGGACAAGTCTCGCACGCTTGGCTCGAACTCATCGCCGAAAGAATGGACAACAAGGAAAGCGGGGAAGCTCCGAGGTAAGGAGGAGAGGAGGGGACCATATATTGCTTGTGACGCGCCCGCGAGGCGTCGTATTTTGAAGAGCAGAGCGTTCTCTTTCCCTCCACTACCGGTCACGTAACCGCTTTCATATACATATATATCTTTTTTTTTCATCATACATTATGTATAAGGAGAATAAGTACGTGTATATTCTATGTATATATATATAGTATAGTCGGTATAGAGTACAAGATCGACAACCGAAACACGAGGCAGTCCACTTGCGGATGAGAACTGGGCGCCCGGGAATTTTAAAAAAGGAATAGAAAAGGAAAAGAAAGCAACGCAGCAACAGCAGTAGCAGGCGCGCGGTACGCTTAGTCATCACTCTTAGCACCATGTCGCAAAACGAAACGAAGGGTATGCGGGGGCCAGAATATATATAGCGGCAGCAGGCAATCATTGGCGGGGAAAAAGGGGACAATCGCAGGCGGCCGAACACCAATCAGCCGAACGCTAGTGACGCACGGAATTAGCGTCCTCTCAGGCAATGCCTTTTTTTTTCTTTCTTTCTTTCGTTCTTTTTATCACTTCGTGGGCCCCCAACGTGGCCTCATAGATACTCGGTTCCCGCTCTGCGGACACATCTCTGAGGCCATGACCCTAAGATATAGCCATTGGCGGAGAGTATACAACACAGCTACAACCTCGTATACAGGATCCACCTAGCGAGTAATTGAACGCGGGGAGGTCTTACAGAAGCGTGGAATATGCAAATTCGCCCCGTCGCCGAATTCCCTGCCCCGGTGCACGACATCGTATTCTCCTGCGAGTACTGTTCACTGGTTTACAGTACTGTTCTTATAATTATTATCACTTCTGTAATAACTGAAAGCGCATTCAAATCTGGAGGTGGCCATCTTTGATATGAATGAGGTGCGTACTATATAAGCGCCAGCTTTTTGCCGACAGTCTATAGGAATCGTATAGGAGTTGCAGAAGCACTGAAGTCTGCCAGAACTTTATCATTGATCGTCACAGCGCAAGCGGAATGCATGTCGCTGAGCTGACGCATCATGTAAACATAGTACGTTGACCGCGCAATAGTCGATACAGTGCCGATGTTTACCAGGAAACGCATTTAGACCCGAAGTGGCCAATCTATGCGCAAACTCCACTCTCGCAAAACTTCTCTAGAAAAGTGGGAAAAGAGAAGCGTATAAGTAGTTGGGACCAGAAACATCTCCAGTCATGGAATCGCTTTCGTGTCAACAGTTGAGACGCTGGTAATCAGCGTAGTACTAGACGAACACTTTGGCGGCTATTCTTGCGCAACACCGGGTTAGCAATAAAACTTCACGACTTTCAACAACAACGGCTGAATGCTCTCACGTACTAGTATTGTCGTCATTCTAACAAGCTTGGGATACGGTCGCACTTGAATGAGCGCGACGCCAATTGTCCAGCACTCTTAACGTAATATACCCGTAGTACTGAAACGCGTCCACGCCTGTTCGAGGTGTAATGCCACTCAAGTGAGAATGACCGCTTCGGAATTTTGCTCTTATCAATTACAACGCAAGCTCGCACTCAATGACGCACCAAGTGACGTCGTTTATAACACCGGCACGCTTGCTTGCGACGTCCTCCGCCCCCTTTTTTTTTTATCTCCCCACAAGTTCGTGCGCGTATACCGTGCAAGGAATCGCAGCGACGGAGACGGTTGTCGTACGGCCACAAGCATCATCGAAGAAAGAGGAATCCAGCAAACAAAGGAAATTGGCGAGGCGAGATTGAAAGCGGAGGGCGTGTACGGATAATCTATCTTTTCTTATTTTTATTTTACTGCGACGTCAGTGTCGACGCCGCTGGCAGTATTGGCTTGTGTTTTTTGTTGTTTGCTGAGACGACGGCTGTCCACGGCTCCCCGGCGCCCGTCGGTTGGTGCGCCGGTCAGGGGTCGAAGACGGTCGGCGACCGTTCGCGTGTTTCAAGGGCACCAGGGTCGGGGTTAAAGTGAACGCGCGGTTGGTGGAGGACCAAAAACGACTACGACGCAGCGCGCGATCCAGTGGATGCGCGGAATCCCAGATAGCACTCTCTGCGCATGGACGTGTATCACAGCGGCGGCTGATAAACGCGCCAGTAAAGCGTGCGTTTTGGTTAGTCATCTTTGTTCTTTTATTATCAACGCGAGTTGCACGTAAGAAATGTTTAAACGTATAGTGCCACGACAGTGATCAACAGCCCAGACATCCGCCGTACAGTTCTTACAGCGCCGTACAGACAGCGTGCAGCCCTTTCTGCGTGGATGACGCGCCTCGCGACCATCAAACGCTCCCCGATGGAATGCGCAGCCTTTGTCGAAAGTATTGAGGCCAGTCTACAACTGACGTACAGTGGTGAGCACTGTTAAGGTGAACCCCTCATTAGTATTCACGGGCCTACAGCAGTTTGTGTTTAGCACAAAATAAAGAAAACTATTATTTCTTTTATCGGCATCATCACTAGCCGTCGTATTCGGAACATTTCCCCCCTGAAGTAGAAGGTATGGTGAAGTTACACCAACCTGAATACTAATGAGGTGTTCACCCTAACAGCGCTCAACACTGTACGTCTGTGGCAGCGTCGTGTGGCCATACAGAACTTCTGGCACTGCGATATTAAGGGTGTGAGAATCACTGGAACTTTGGAGGGCAAACAAAAGCTATACAGCTGCACCACCCAATGACCGGCTCATACACGACCACAGTGACTTCGCAACTTTTGACAAAGACTGCACATTGGCACACAGCGAAAGAACGCCCGATTTGCGCTGCAAACGAGCGAGCACGCATCAGGTTCGGTCACAGCAGTAACATGGCAGAGGATCCGTGTCTCCTGTCTGTTGCGCCAGTTACACACGTTGACAAGCAGTTCGGCGCCTCATTCATTTTCTTCCATCTTCCTAAAATCGGTAGTTTTTCAGCGCACCTTCGCGCGCTTTTCGGGGCGGATTTCGCCAGTCGGTTTTCGCGTACAAAGGCCCGTACGTTTTCCAGAGTTAAGGCAGAAGCAATCCCTGACAGTCCCTGTTTCACCTGAGACGACGGAACCTTTCGGTATATGGTTATACGGTAGTATCGTTGACGTCAAACCAGTTTGATGAAGTTGCTGTGAGGTAATTGTGTACGTCCGTCGCTGTACAACGGATGCACGCGCAGTTTCGCCACAGGTACATAATTTGCGGCCCGCCGTATACCAGGTGATGTGTGCCTTATAGTATTCCAAGACGTCTCTGTCGGCTAGGCGACGAAAATCGAACGCCCTTTTCTTTTTCTTTAATCCGACGCCATACGGGGGGGGGGGGGGGGGGGTGTATTCTGTAAGTGTCCACCTAATGGACATGTCCATTTCGTCTGCTGCTGAAGTTTTGATTGGCTGGGCTGGGGTACGCGTCAGAAGAAGACAGGCGCCCCGTGCAGCCAATCAGCACTCCAGCAGCAGACGAAATGGACATGTCCACTAGGTGGACACTTACAGAACAACCGCCCCCCCCCCCCCCCTCCCTCCCTGCACTGCAGCTTGGACTGTTGCGAGGCACATCTAAGAGATTACCTTACTCGGCGAGCTGTTCGTAATATCTATCTTATGTATCTTAATGTCCCTCCGAGATTTGGGACATGTGCGGAAGACACCACGCGCTCCGAAGATCTTGGAGGCCCCGCGCATGAGCCTTCCGCCTTGGTTCATCATACGATTGTGGTTATAGTACTCGAAACCGTGATGTCTTCGCTTACAGCTGAACGAGTAGAAGCTCATCGTTCCCCTTTTCTTGTTTTGGACGCACGTTATCTGAGCACAGACGACGAGATGCAATTTAATCTTTTATGCTGGCATCTATAGTGATGCTAGCATATAGGTGTTGTTCTCAATCAAGCGAACACAAACGGCAAATGAAACTCGATGAAACACTGATTTCTAATCGTATATTATACTTTTAAGCATGCTAACAATGGGGGCCATGTTTCCTATCCGCCCTATTAGCGTCCTGTCTAATACGTTTTCCCGTTGCCATAAAACTTCAGTACTAAAGCAAAAAAAAAAAAAAAAACCGTGTGAGCAAAGGCCTTTCCCGCTAATGCGGAGCCGAAACCCTGTCGTTTGTCAAAAGCGTAGAACAAAAATAAAGGAGAGCATTCTAGAGCGGAAGGATTGCGCAACAATGCTGCCAACCATAGTGAGTTCGGCAGGGCGAAGTTCTGGTGCCTGCGTTATACACTTTCGATGTTTCTTCCAGCCGACCTAGTCTGCCGGCCGAGCAAATGAGAGAACTAGGACCGTGACAGAACGAAGCACGACGGCATTTGGTGCCACTGAAGTAGCGCGGAAGGATTCGCGCAACGAACAAAAGCATTAACGCAAATTCTGGTCTGATGTCCTTGTTAGTGCCACAGAAGAACCGTATAGCGCCGTCTGTATACAGTAGTGCGCCTTAACAAGATTAAAAACGAGGCGAATAAACATATTATATATATATATACTGGTCGAACGATTTGCTTTCATGACTTACACCTATCTGGTCAGCACCGAAGTAAGCCCGTACGTCAAGTGTGCCACCTGGAATTCCGAGAGCTTCAGCAGTGCAGCCACTGTCGCCGATAGAACGCGCGCTGCGGACACGGCTGTACGATTAAAGGGCGTCAACGACACGAGACACGTAAGGTCCCTTTAGATAGAGACACGCACACATAGACACACGTAGTAACGTGGCACCTCGACACCACGTGATTGTTGCCGACAAAGAACGGTCCCCCCCGTCGTCACAGCCTCTCTTTCCCTCTCTTTCGACTGTCCTGTTCGGTGTAGGCAGAATTAGCTGGCAGTCCGCTTTCCGGGTCGTCTCTGTTTCATGTATGTATGTACAAACTACCCCGCATCACCGCACGGCGTCGCCACGATCGCCAGCGCTAAAGGGCACACACTGGTTTAAGACCATCGTTGAGGATACGACGCGATTCTATTACCGGAAGGCATTGAATCCGCCCCCAAGGAACAGCGACGTATGAAGCTGTGCTGTCACCTCCGGGGCTTAGCGGGAATGACGGGAGAGAAATAGGCACCAGGTGTCGGTGTTAAACGTTCAATCAGTTGCATCGTTTGAATGTCGCTGAATGTCTGTATCGGCATGCACAACGAAGTTTGCTGCCAAGTTGCCATGGACTGGCACGAAAGCGTAATACACGTCAAAGCACGCGTCGTTGGTCGTTTCGTATTGCTTTTTTTTTCTGTTTTTACGTGCGATGCAACAGTGAAAGTACCTGGCATTAAGCGGCGTAAGCAACAAGGAGGCTATCTAGCCAGTGGCGAGAATGAAAAAAACAAGGAAAAAAAAAACAAGTACAAGTTAATGCAAGTGAAACGTAATACACGAGGCAGACGAGATTCTGTTCCATTATTCCCGGAAGAACTTACGTGGCCTGCTATCTCCGTAAGCAGCGTGAAGCTACAGCAGTACGTTGAATGAATAACGGTGTTGCGTAACATTTTAGGAGCGTCGCAGGTGTTAAAATCGAAACTTTTCTTTAAGAACCTCGCCGGGTTTTCGTGACCGTAGGTAGTGCGGCACGGCTGTTCTCTAGCCAAATAGGCCAACCAATCACAGCGGTGGACGCGCGCCCGACGTCACCGCCGCTAGGTTCCTTGCACCACCACGAGATGGCGCTGGCCTCCGCGCATCCGCGGCAGCGGCAGCCGTGCGGGGGAAAGGAAAGAAAAAAAAAGAAATAGGAAAACGCCAAGACGCCCCGCTATCACTACGAAGGGCACGTCTCGCGTTTGACAACCTGCTTAGTGGGCTGTCTGCTCGCGCCGTCTGCTTTGTCAGTGGGGGCGCTGATTGCCAAGAGAGATGTGAACATGCTCGCTTCTCCAAATAACGGGAGCACACAAACTCGTGTTTCGTCTCTTTGTGAACTCACACAAAGCTTCGCTGTATATAGATTCCAACTCATTGGATCTGCTGCATTTCTTTCTCGTAGCAGCATACAGCGCGGAAACCGCCGGTTGACTCAGCCGCGACTACAGCACGTATTTCATCATTTACAAGTAGTAGCGCGTGACGTCACATGATACACCAATGACTGGATGATACCTACCCCTCCTATTCTAAGGAATAATTAATGATTTTCCTCTTCACGGTGTTTTTCATCAGACAGCGCGTGTCGTGTATCGCCTTCAAACAGCCCGCGGCGGAGGAAAATAGGCGTTTTCTGCGCCAAGACGTCCGACATCTCGCTATACGATACGCGTCACGTGAAGACAGGTTACGTGACGTCATAACCCTACCATCGTCGCGATGTCAGTGGGGCGGGATTGTTACTTCAAAGTCACCATCATCATCGCTCTATTTATGTCTAGTGCAGCGCGAAGGCCTCCAATTACCCCTGTCTAGCGCCAACTTATGCCTGCAAATTTACCAATTTCACTACACCACCTTGCCTCCCTTATGACACTTGTAATTCCAAAGTCACCACTTTAGCGTGAAGTCGCGGCCCAGTGATACGACCTAACTATGGATCGGGTCCGGCGACAAGCTGGGCGCGTCCAGCACGACACACAGACGCCACGAGGTCGAATTGGCTATCTATCCCTCTTAACGCGCGTTGACTGGCTGAGCCAGTGGACAACGACATGCCCGTCAGCCCAATAAGGCGTCGTGCTAGACACCACACCGAAGTGAGCGTGTCTCCGATAAGTGATGAATCGACAGTATTTAGACCTGTTGGTTGTCGAGTAACAGTGCGCCAAAAGGAACGCACAAACAATCAAACCCTTTCGCGGGTATTTGTATGTGTGTAGGTTGACCTTTGTTTCGTTGGCCGCTGTTAAGTGAACGATCGATCGAGATTGTTCATTCACTGATGTTTTACGCTTCATTCGCCGCGAAGCTTGCTGCCACGGAGATGCAAGCCACGTCGGGGCGACAGCACAGCACTCACGCTCTCGCCACCGATTCCCCGATGAGGCGGAACTCCGCCCCAAACAGAAAAAAAAAAAATAAATAAATAAGAGCACGCTACGCATCTTCTACACACGAGGAGCACACAGAGAAAGACCCGTTAGCCCGATCACACACAACACAGACACATTGTAAGAGACGCGAGCATGCGCGTTTCCTTTCTTGTTCGTCCGCGGGTAAAGGGGAGGAGAGGAAAGGAAGGGGGAAAGTGGAAGAGAGGAGGGGGGAGGGAACACGCTTATTGCCAGCACTTCAGTGAAAAAAAAAAAAAAGATCACAGCGACCGCCATTCGCGCCGATGTCGACCGAGAGAGCGTTAACAGCGAGAGCGCGGCGGCGGATGTTGCCTCTATGTAGACACGTGGTGTGGGCTTTTATACGGGATTGAAAAAAAAAAAAAAAAGTTTTGAATTCACGAACCGGCACGGGGAGGGGGGAGTCAAGTGTCGATTGAAATGTATTATAAGCGATACCGACTCAACCGGCGGTGACATATGCTGATGAAAGCCAGAAGCTTGAACCCCTACAAAACTATACAGCGAGCGCACGTAGTTTATCGCTTTTGCTATCTCGACAGATTTTCACGCGCCTGCGATCAGCGCTTGTTTATCCCTTTATATATGTGTATATAATATACTGAGATACGGGAACAACACAGAAGAGTGAGAGATAGAGATAGAACACCAACGGAATTCTGCGAATGGCTTGTTACAATGCGTCGGGTTAGATATTCGGAATGAGCACAAACGTGTTGTCGCGGATAGCCACTATATACGTTATAGAAGCCAAGACGATGTCTCGTTTCGAACTACACTTCTGCACGTACATATATTTATATTTATATATATATTTCATTCTCTCCCTCTTCAATAACAGCGTTTCGGTTCAGATGTCAAACATAAACGGGTGCACAAACAGCGTCGGAAGTGGCAAAGAGAACTATATAGCGCGATGCTTCAAGTAGATTCAACAGTACACATCTTTGCGAGTATAATGCACAGGCTAAAAGGCATGCAGGGCACCTGCAGCCTTACATTCTTTCTGATACACACAGCGCGGAGGTTGGTTCAGCCATTTCGTTTCAACTATCTCCCGCGCCACATCTAATAGCGTTCCGGGCGCGCTCGCCCCCTGAAAGCGACGACGTTGACGACGACGACAACGACGACCACAAGTGCACCGTGGCCGCGAAAAAATTAAATTAAAAGCGAGAAACAACGGCCTAACACACACCAAATGACCAAACAAAAAGAAAAAAAAGAAAAGAAAAGGAGAAGATATATCTCTATAGATATTTTCACTACCCCAATTCCCGAGCGTCGTCTGTATCGCCGGAAGCTTTCACTCTCTTTTTCTTTTTTCTTCTTCTAAACAGCACCTCGCAACAAATATATAGTATATGTATACATATACTCAGCGTTCAACAATTACCATTTTCTGTACTACAGACAAAGCTGCGGGAGTATTACGTGAGCTTATCGGTCTCCGTCAGTGCTTTTCCTTTTTTGCCTGCTCGCGAGGACGTGGCACACACACTATATATACGACAGACACCGAGCCACGCGCAGTCTCTATTACCCCGTACTTCTAGCTGCAGTCCAGAAGAAACGCCTAGTATAACGTCGACGAATAAAATAAATAAAATAAAAATAAACAAGAACAAAAATAAGGAAAGCAGGAAAAACCCGAGTTGCTCTCCGTCCGTTCTTCACCGCTACCGCAGTTCCGGTGTGACCGGCCTATATATAAGTGTATAACATCAGGTGTGTGCGGCGTGGCGTGCACCTTCCTCCCTTCCTAATTACCTGGCCGCGCCTCCGTGGCATGCACAGAGGCACGCGGTCGTTCTTAACGTATGCGGCCAGTTCCACCACACACAGAACACACACACACGCACGCAGTGCGGCGGGTAGAAGGCGAAAACGCGCCGAATGAGCGGAGGATCATCGAGCTCGTGGTAGCTATACCGCGTGTAGGGGGAGGGACACAGCGGCAGCGCAGTGGGGCGCACCGGAAGAGGGAACAGCGCGAACTTCTTGGCCGCCGCCGCCGCCTCCGAGTTCCTGTCCCCGTCGTGTCCTTGTGTCCTGGCCGTCGCTGGGAGAAGGGGATCGCTGTCGTCGGTTGTGTTGTTGTTGCTGCTGCAGCCTGGTGGCGGTCTCCTCCCCGTCCTCCTCCGCCTCCTCTCCGCAAGGCTGGTGTTTGGGTCGTCGGTTGGGTCGCCTGCCGCGCGGGCATCTGGGCGGACAGTGCGGCGAGATGCGCTGGAGACGGTGGGGAAAGCGGGGGTCGCGCTGTTCCTGGCGGCCGGCGGGGCCTGTCCTTAGGACAAGCCCAGCCAGCTGCCCAGAGTGGACACCAGGACGATCACCAGGATCACCACGCAGATCAGGATCATGATCTTCTTCTGCGGATTGGCAAGAAAAAAAAGAGCAAACGCGGCGACGACGGGCACTCAGCATGGATGCTAAAAAGGCTTCCAAGTGTGCGCAGTGGCGCGGCTATGTGGCTTTGTTACCCAGTGAGACTCACGTTAGCAGCGGATGACGTTTTCAAGAAGCCTCCAGTTAAAAGGTCTTTATACAGGTATACGATCGTTGTGGATTAAAGGGAACAGAGCATAGAAAAACTAGTGGCGATAACCGTTCGCCGACCGTACCATATACTGTCCAGCACACGGCAGTGAGCGTACAGATTCAAGCAACAAGGAAAAAAAAAGAAAAAGGAAGAAAGAAAAGACAACGCATTCGCTAGCCGGCAGAGTGGTGCCGTCCTCTGCCGCCAACAGTTATGTCAGTAATAGCGCCACGATGTCACCAACTCGCACATTTTGCCATTGGCCGATGCCAGTGCAGAGACAGCGCGCGGAACCATTGTGGCTAGTGTGTGGGCTTGCCGCGTAGCGAAAGCAAAATAAAGTATATCGCAGCAGCGCGCACTGCCACAGTGAAGTCGTTCAACGCCAACTGCCGCTATACCCTCCTTTTCGCGATGCCTTAACCTCGCCTTCGTTTGGATTTGCCTCATCTTTCACAACGTTAGGTTTGCTTTCGATACAGCACGAAAAAAGCGCCAACCACGCGGAACGCATATCCGACGGCGGCTTAGTGGCCTATTTCATTTCTGCGCTTCTGAACCCGAGGTCGCGGTTTCGATCCCCGACCGCGGTGGCACCATTGCGATGGAGACGGTATGCAAACACGCTCAGGTACGTGTAAGAACCGCAGTTGGTCAGCAGTGTGCATTCGGTGCGTAAAAATCAATCAATCAATCAATTCAGCGACGCACTTTCGACAAGGAGTCACCAATCTTCGGTGAGCATCTTTTACACATCTCACTTACCGCCCTGTAATTCCGAGATAAATGTGTCCCATATGTGTCCAGGAATGTCTCCAAATGTGTCCCGCCGGCGCCGACACCCGATTTCTTGCGACACGGGACCCTTAACGCTATACTTTCCGCGACGCTGACACGCTGTTATGACGAGAACCACCGCTTTCACCTCCGCACTAACTTACATGCCATCGCTCCTCCTGCCATGTCTCCCATGCTCGCACTAATTTTCATACCACCGCTTTTTCTACGCCATGTTGTAACTATTCTAAGCATCTGGCGCTCAGCCCACATTGCACGCATTGCATGCTTCGCAGTGAGAAATTATGTTTCAGCGAAAGCACCAAAGATCGGTGGAGCACCGCTATCAGAATCGAGAGGATTCGGATACTACGCTGGATGTTAACCGTAAAAGCGCTTTGTAAGTGGGCTTCTCCGCACAAAGACTCGTATTGCTAAGAAGCACGATTTAAAGGAACATTGCAACATTTTTTTTTTTTTTTTTTTTTTGTTAACATTTGCTCTGGAGCGAGTGCGACTCCGTTAAAAGAATATACCCGCAGAATCTTTTTTCGAAAAGGACCTAACAGTGACTGTGGTACAAAGATCGTATGTTTAATTTCCCCATATTCCTTATCAACACGACGTTTCACCTCAGCTGAGGTGGTGCGATAGCAAAGCCCTGCGCCATGATGCTCCTTTCTTACTTTTCTACTTTCCTCAACGCACTTTTGGTAACTATTCAAAATTAGCGCCTGACAACGGTGCCGGAGAGCGACAAAGGAGGAGACAGGAAGGGGGGCCGGGACGCGTTAAGAACCGCCGCTTCCCTGCTTGCTAGAATATTGGCGGGATGCGTATGCATGCGCCAGCTTTCGCTCGTGGAGTAACTGATCAAGAACAATCGCCCAGTATCTGGTGTCTGTGAGCTGTCGCTCTGGACAATGGCCTCATAAAACGGGACGTAATAGAGGGGTCTTCGAAAGCCACACGATAGCGAGAGAGAGTGAGAGAGGGGGATTCATTGCGTGATATTGTAGACTTCGTGGTACATGCATCGGAATAATATTGGGCTCGCACATGTTTATGACAGCAATGTTTATAGATCACCGACGATCTCTTACCGTGTTAAAAGGTGTTGATGTGCCCCTTTAAGGTTTACTTTTAAGGAAGCTGCATATTGTGGCCTTGCGGGTAAGAACAAGACGGCGTGGCGAAGAGTCCGCGTGTAGCGTCGTGCCACGTCTACGGCCCGTCGAGACAGATAGTCGTCACAGAAGATACGTTCTCGTACGGATTCGGAGGGCTAATCCGGCAAGAGCAAACGAACGAAAAAGTTTGCAGGGATCGCGCTTATTGCTCTAAGTTACCCTCACATACGGACAAGCGTTAGGAGTAAATCTTACCCTAATCTGGGCATTTCACAAGTTCAACTACTACTTTGTTGGGCGAGCTGTCTAGGCTTGAGAATGGTCATAAACCATTGCTTCCCATCTTTACTAAAAAAAAAAAAAAAGAACTCGCCGAGGTAACTCTAAGATTGCAGAGACTGAAGACGAGGACGACGTGATACCATTGCGAAATGAAGCACGTTCGGGAAACAGCCTCTTCGAACTACAGGCACAATTTCCACAGCAAGGGACACTAAGCTCGAAGACAACGTTGAAGATTTCATCTATACTTCTTGAAGCTACCTATTGCCTTCGCAAAACGTGCGAGATAGAATGGACCACCGGGCGAGATTTCCTAGCAAACCTGATCGTCCTACGTGCATCGACACCCAGCTCACTTTGGAAGACAAATTACTTCGCGCTGGTCGTGATGCAGTCGCTCTCTCATGCCAGGGTGAAGTCCTACCTGCTTGGCCCACAGACCATGTCTGCTGGCCCACTATGTGAACTGACATAACGCTGCTAGAGAATAAATGTCAGAAATGCATCGAAAATGTTTAACAGTAACGTACTACCGATAATCTCCGAATAAGCAGCAAGACCGTGGCATCGCATTGCAGTGCACTCGTTTCAGTTTAACAATTAGTGGTGGCCCTGAACTGACAAGGCCTGAGAAGCACGCGCCGTCGACATGCTAAGCCCGTGCAAATCATTCTTTGCCGGTTACGGAATCACGGACAAAATTGTGAGCGGCACCGGGTCGCAGTTATCATCGTGCACGCAAGCACTCAATGTTCTCCTGGAAGTTAAGGCTTCAAGTGAGAATGCCCCTTCTAGGCCATGCTATTCTCTAAGTAAATGACTTTTAGAGGCTGCAATATAAATAAGACTTGCACAGTCGAAATACCCCATTGATGCTCTGCTAGCCTAAAGGCCGACTCATTTGAAGAATGGATTTATTCCACTGAAGTGCGCACGGGTCATCGCCTAAGAATTGAGATCTCATTACAAGACTTAGCAAGCACACTCTTCGACTACCTGGTCAAGAGAGCTTCTGTAGCATCGACGCATAGTTAAGCAACAGAAGAAAAGCGAGAGGAAACATTTATTTGCGCAAAAAGTAGACAAACCTCTAGCACTCAGGGACAGATCCCATATGCGTGCCGAAGGTGGTTGTGCAAGACTGTCTACTAAGACACATTGCGTTTTCTACAAATATTACTAGAGGTACCTATGGCGCTGGCGTTTACTTATCCGTTAACGGGAGCAAACAGCGCAAAAGTCGGGACAGGACAAGATGACAGAAGACACTATATGTTGACACGTGTGCTTAGTTGACGTTTTTTTTGTTTTTTTTTTTTCCTCCCCGTGAACACTTTTCATCGGATAACAAATGCTACAAAGTTGGCGCTCGGCGCAAGACGAGTCTTCCTTTTAGGATGATTTCTCGAACGTTGATGCCGATTCTATAGAAAAAGAACACTTGCTTAATCAGGTTGCGTGCGCGAAGCGTGTAGTGGTGAACAGTTGACCGCGAAGGTTTATGGACCACGCGAGTGCGTACCAAACGGCATCTCCGCGGCACTTACGGTCGTTAGCATGGCGTTGAAGGCAGCGCTAGGCTAAAAATGTGCCCTTAAAGGGGCACTAAAGGGAAATACTAATTCGAGCTAGATTTAAAGATTAATTAGGCTTCTGTAATAACGAACTCGTCATTCGTAACAAAAGCAGAGGACTTTTGTAAGCGAGATAACGACGAAAATTAAAAAAAAAAAATCGGAGTGGCGCCCCCTGTTGTGGACTATGGTACGTACCGCTCATATGTGACATCCGATACCTGATTCACAGAGAGCGGCTGTTATGTTGTGCTATCGCTAGCTGCATCGCTTCCTCTGTTCTCAACCGCCAAGGCGGAAACTATCCTCACCCGCTCCGGTCGCAGAGACTCAATCGAATGACCGCATCCGATACCCCGAGCCCAAGCAGAGTCGCAGTGCTATTCACAGATAAATAAGGAGTTTCTAAAAGACCTAGCAGGCGGCATAGAGGGAGGTCACGTGGAGACTACGTCAACTCCTCAACGGGCAGTTCAAATTGAGCAGATGCAGCGGGACCTTCAGCGGCAGTTCTCTACCCAACAAATGGCATGTATTGGCACACAGAAAACGATGATAGATTTCTAGACGAACACACTATCGAACTAGCTCGAGTTTATATTTTCCTGAAGTGTCCCTTTAAATTAGTGACTCACAGTTTGGTACTGTTTGATTCTTCACCATCACTATATAAAGATGGCTTGCACTGACGTCACTGTAGCCGCCATGTTGGTGCACCGACACGATGATAAGCTGGGTCCGTAACGTCACGTGAAAGCTTTCAATAAGATGGATTGGATTGAAGTGCTCGTAGTCGCCATGTTGGTGCCCCGACACGGTGATAAGGTGGGTGCGTGACGTCACGTGAAAGCTATCTAACATAACAATACGCTGTTCTGTCTTGCACTGCTCTAAGGCTGTCTCGTTCTGTGTCCCGTAATCTGCGGTTTGCTCCGAAAGCATGCACCAACTAGCTCAAGGTCACGTGCCTTTGCTGTTAACGTATTCCATTCATTCTGCTTTCGTACGGTTGTGCAGCACGCTGTATCGCACTTCCTCAACAAGATGCCAGTCGACGCGCACCGTCGAAGAGTGCGCGTTCATTAATTTATTAAATTATGGGGTTTTACGTGCCAAAACTATATGATTACGAGGCACGCCGTAGTGGGGGGACTCCGGACTAATATTGCCCATCTGGGATTCTTTAACGTGCACCCAATGAACGGTACATAGGCATCTTTGCATTTCCCCTCCCATCGAAATGCGGCCGCCGCGACCGGGATTCGATCCCGCACCCTCGGGCTTGGCAGTGCAAAGCCAATGGCACTGCACCGCCACCCTGTAAACTAATTCACACCCTTAAAAGAGAATAAGGGTGTAAATCTGTCTATAGCTCACACCGTTCCTGGGTGTAAATATCTGGCACCCTTACACCCTCCCTGGGAGTAAAATAAGAGTGTAAATCTGACTATATTTACACCATTATTCATTTTCGAGTGTGTAAGTTATCTTAACAGTGCACGGCGGGTGAAGAGTGCGCGTGTGCATCAGCGTATAATTAATTTAATTTATATAGTGTTTTACGTGCCAAAACCACGATCTGATTATGAGGCACGCCGTAGTGGGGAACTCCGGAAATTTGGACCAGTTGGGGTTCTTTAAAGTGCACCTAAATCTAAGTAAACGGGTGTTTTAGCATTTCGCCCCCATCGAAATGCGGCCGCCATGGCCGGGATTCAATCCCGCGACCTCGTAAACATGGCTGGTGGCCAAGCGCTGCCTCTCGAACAAGGACACTTATGTCGCCGCGCTTATCTTCAGCGTGCGTGTATACGCCTCGATCGTGACGCAATCTGTGGTTTGTGAGCGCAGCACGGCTATATATATACGTCACTGTGACTTCACGGATTTCAACGTTAAGGGCCCCGTGTCGCAGAAAATCCGGCGTCAGCGTCCATGGCGGAAAAATTCACCCCGAACCACCCCGTCATACAGGCTCTCCACTTGGCGCAAGGCGTTAGTGAACAAAAATTGAATTTCTCAAAGTAAAATCCGTCAGAAAAACCGTAATGTACGACTTAACTACAACCTACAGACATGATAGCGTCGGATTGTAATTCGAATGTACGACGAAACATCATTCCGAGGAAACTCAAACCACTTTTCCAGCATTTCTACCATAAAAACAGCGGCGCGCTCGGGTAGGTCCTTGCGAAAACCCCATCCAGAGGGCGCTCGCCTCCACGGTAGCGGCGCGCAGACACAAAGGTAGAAAAAAAAGCTGCAGCTGCCGGGAAGCCTGACAAGCATTCAGGGATCTTTGAATGCTAAAGCGTCCTCCAAATTTTGGACACGCACGCGCCTCGGGGCAACAGCAAACAATAAGAAAAAGGCCCTAGGGCCTTCACATTTTGATATAAGACGGCTTATGTTGGCCCTGTAAAATGTCTTCCCAGCAATGCATTTGTATTTAAAAGTGAAGCCGACTTTAAGGGGATCGGTGTAAGCTTGGTCTTTGTAAGCTGGCTCTCCCACGTTGTGGGTAGCAGTGAAGCCTACTCATAAAAAAAAAAAAAATTCGATGCGAACGGGTCCCGATACAACGCTTTCGCGTTCCGCTCGAGGCTTAAGCGTCCTCCCATATTTGCGAGTATTTTCGCACGTTCGGGCTCTATTGCTGCAGATGGAAGTTGTCCAAAACTTCGTAGGATGAGTCTGGCTCCTTCAGGATGCAGTGCAATTTTTTGCGTAGCTAGAAACTATAGAGTCCTGAGCGGAATTGTCCAAATCCACGATGAGTCTCCGCAATTGCGGCTTTCCGGGTTACCAAGATTCCGTTCACGGTAAGAAAGGCGCTTTTGTTTCGTCTAGCATAATATTCTTCGTATAGGGATCCCTTTCAATCCTCTGGCTCTGTAGCCTGTTCAATGACGCTTAACAAACGTTGCTCCTTTAATCACAGGCATTGAAAAGTGCTGCGTTAGCTCCAGAAAAGTGACGAGCCAGTAACCATCGCAATTTATCGCGCTGGAGCAACAAAAGGTGCGCACTTTCAACGTTCGTATCGATGCGACACGAGTTTGGACGTAAGTTCACCGTCAACCGTGGTTGTCCCATGAAGTTATTAAAGCTTATGAAAAAAACAAAACAAAACAAGCGCACAGTCGATCTTATCTCCACGCGAAATGCGAATGAAACATCCCATTCAAAGCGGTCGCGTAAATTTCAGGCGGCACGGGAGCCGTGCTTTCAAGCTATCGACGCTGAATGTGCGGCCCGCGTGTCGAGGGTTAGGTCTCCAGACTCACACAGTGCGTTGGGCTACAGAAACGAGGAAGCCAAGTGGAAACTCGTCTGCTACTCGGGGCGCTTTAATGGGCCCCCTCAGCTATGTTACTGGGGAATTTCAGTTACACACTGAAAGTTGTAAAACGCCGTCCAGGTGGTGGGCTACCACAAAAGTGTTTATTATATATATATATATATATATATATATATATATATATATATATATATATATATATATATATATATATATATATGAGGGGTCTAGTTATGGCAGGGGAAGCAAACAAACTTTTGGGCGATGGCGCGAGGCGAACTACCCTCACTTGCCGGAAAACCTCGCCCCCATTCTCTCGAACAGCGCCCACAAGATATTGCCCCCAGACCCTGTGGTGGCAATGCTTCTTCCAGATATAAACTACAATGTTGTATTCGATCATTACCGAGAGCCACGTGACGTTTACGTCACCGACTCACGCCTCTTCATCACTCTCTCATACCTTTTCCTGCTGCGCGGAACATTACCGGATGGCAGTTTTGCGCGCGCTGTATGTTTAGGAACATACAGCTCTGCTTCGTGGAAATGCTCCAGTTCGCGTTGCTGCTGGCTATTTGAGTGCCGCACCGCGGCATGTGTGACGTCAGTCTTTGCCGGCGAGGACAGCGCCCCTAACGCCCCTCCATATACGCGCCACCGCCGCTGGAAACGCGTATGGAGATGGGCTTTAAGCGCATCCTCCGACAAGAAAGCTTCAGCTTTCGTTTTGATTTTCCAGCTCTGTTCTCGCGCTGGCGTAATATTTTGCAGACACGGCGGCCACCGCATGGCATGCGCACCTTGCTGGTCTGTTTGCAATGCCTAAACCTATTCAGAAGCTTTTAAGGTGGACTCAAATCTAACTGCGAGAGCTTTTCTTGCGATTCGATCGCTTACGCGGAAACAGAGCCGTCGCGGTCGGGAATCGAACGCACAACATCTTAAAAGCATGTCAAAGCAAGCTACTTAGTATGCTTAAAAAAAAAAAAACGGCCGTTTTCATTCATTTGGCTAAACGTTAATTGGTTTTCACTGAAGATAATCAAAGGCCAAACATCCATTTTTCTTAACCAATACCCTACCAATACTAGCGCCTTCACGTCAATGAGACGTCAAGGATTTCAAGGTAATTGTATTTGGGCCTTTTTGGTGCAAAATTTCTTGTAACTAGCTTGCTTTTCATTGGGTTTCTTTAGAATATATTGTAGTCCTTTACAGATTTAAAAGTGATCAAGGCCCGATCAGGCGCTGTGAAAACACATGCCGTCACGGCGAGCTGGTTCGGGAACTTCCGGGCGGCGACACGAGAGCGTAGCCTCCGTGAACGGTCTGCGCGATCTCGGAGGCCACGCTCTCGCTGTAAGAGCGGCCGTTATTAATTCAGCTTAGCTCGAATATTCCTCTTTAGTGTGTCTCTTTATAACATTGGCGCTATGCAGCCTGTAACAAGACACGTACTCGTGTATTGTTTTTGTTATGAAAATGCCAATATCTTTGGGTAATTGAGACCTACTACATGCAGTTGCAACACGCTGGCTTGCCTGAGCATCGACGAGCTACTCTCTTAAAACTGTGAACCTTGCATACGCTCTGCAGTTGTTCCATATGCAGTGATACAAATATAAGAAATTATCAGAAAAAAAAAAAAGATCTCTCGCCAGTCACTGTCACATACCTTTAAAGGCTTGCTCCTTCTATCCTTTAACATAAATTCTATTCCGACACTTTAATATACTGCGCATTGCGCAAGAGAAATAAGTGCAACCGAAGGGCTCTATTTTTGTTTGTTACAGCCCCATAATTCTGACAGACAATGAAATGTCGTGTCGAGGGTGCATTCACCTCTTAAAGCTACGAATTGTAGCTTTTAGTGAATGCGTTTTCCTTTCAAGCAAAAGAAAGGAATAAAGGGAATCGAATTGAGTTAAAACACTGAAAACATATAAAAAATTAATTAAAAAAAAATTAACCCCGGTCGGAGCAGAACACATCTTCCACATTGTGTGTGTGATGCTCTACCAACTGAGCTAAAGCAGAGGCTGTCACCCGCCCACTTGCTTGAGTACTTCTGTGTGTTTACTAGATCTATCTCTGGTAATGTTAGCCAGGGTCACTCGGGGCGGAACATCCTTTCAACTGCAGGCTTCATGTAGCGTTACATGAACTTGGGAACATGGCAAGAGGCCAAATCAATACGTTAAAGTTTGTCTAGCAGCGTCCCTGAAGAAGCATTCTTGAGAGAACTGTTGAGAGAACAGAAACTATACACCCCCCCACCAAAACAAAAACGACACCAAAATAATAACAGGTGAACAGAAGGCACAGGAAAATCACGGCACAGTAAACAACCAAATAAAATGTATATATATATATATATATTGTATTTTATATATATGCACATATAATTTTCTTCCGGCACACAAAGAGCTATTACCGACAGCCTGGACGAGGAACTGACGCAGAAAAAGAGAAAGAAACTTCTGGGCAAAGGAACAGACACATGAACTATCACACACTAAAAGTTTCAAAAAATACAATTGTTTTCCTTAAAAGAAAACAAGGGTAAGGAAAGTCACAAAGCCACATGGATTGGTCACAAATCTTTGAGTACAGTAGCAACATTACGTTGCTAGCTAAGCAGCAGCCAAGCCAAGTGTCATATAGCTACTACCACCAAAGAAGGGCTTGTGCCACTGACACAAAATTTCCGCCTAGATTTACGCTCTTGCTAGCAGCAGAAAGAATGTAACTGAGATGGCAACTAAGATTTCCAACAAGCAGGTACATCAAGCCATTTTCTATTTTTCCTTTCACGAGCGAACACGGAGTGCATTCCAAGTGAAGGCACACCGATTACACAAGCCTCAATTACCCTGGATTCTTTAGGAATCACAGATATTCGCACGAGTTGTCAGGCACAGTAAGACTTGAATCCTCAGTGCTAAACACATGCCGCTAAACCAGGCATAGAAAATCCCGCAAGCTCGTCTCAATCCTGCCGAACAAAAATGGCCGAGCTCACATGCCTTTGAACTGTGCGGCCACACTCGAAGCAAAGAAGCGTGGTGGCCTCTGCCAGTGTTCAGACTCGTTTTCAAGGCTCACAACCTTGGCTACATCGAGCGAGATGTGCGAAGTGTCCATATAGCCTTTCAACAGAGGCTCACTCTCAATGAAGGCATGCATGCAGTCTTTGTTCCACTCCCGTGTTCAACAGGCAAAAACTGTCAACACTCAAAGCACGAGCAATGAATGGGTAGCAAGTAAACCATTTAAGGCACCAAACTAATGACATTTGTTTTTCTCAGCAAGGCTAAACGTAACTTTGCACCCAAAACGACTTAACTACTCTATGCAACGATTGTGCGGTAGTTAGCACTTCCCCAACGTGCCTAATGCCCTACAAGCTAAGAAATACAGACCTTATTACGTGAAAAAAAAAAAGCAAAAAAGGAAAAGTTGAGATTTTAAAGGTCCTTTTCAAATAGCATAAAAACCAAAAGAAACCAGCCCATGTAGTCCACACTTTGTGTAGCATTTGTGAAGAAAAGTGTCAACACTGAGGGCGCCAGCGCAGGTTACAGATACCAACTGGCCACAGCCAACATGAAGGAGGGTGCACTAAATAACAAATGAATTGAGAACAACACACTTTGGTGCAGACTCCAACTACTTCGCACAAGACAAGATTTGTTCATAATGGCAGTGCCAAAGATCACCACAACAATCTTTTTTTGTGTGTGTGTGTGCATAGAATGTAACGGAGCTGCAGCTATGAGCAAATGTACGTTAGCCACATGGTACACCCAATTCACACTCATTTGAAATCAATCTGAATACAGAACAGATGATGGTAGCTTTGGTATACATAAAGTACCATCTTCCAAGATGCAATTCCTTAAGCACAAGCAAACAATATAAAAGGAAAAACAAGTGAGAAATCTGAGGATTACCACACGAGCTGAAGTGACAATAAGCAATACAGTGATGAAACAGAATCGGACTACTGGCTCTCTACAATCAATGAAAACCTGCTCAGAAAGCATGCGGCCACTGGACCATGCATCGGGGTCATGACACATGACTGCAGTCGCATAAAAAAACACACAAAGAGCCCGGCTGTTTGTGAACCTTGCAATGCGACTAGTAAGTGGCGACGCCTCCAAAAGTTTCAAGCCAAGCCTCCCAAAACTACACACATTTTTTTTGTGTGTGTCGAGAAGTGCTGCGCTAAACGCAGTGCATAGGAACAAAAAGCACACATACATCAGGTTTGCAAGCAAATGTCCCAGGCTTGCTTTGCAAGCAAGCCATCCCTTACAAACAATACATGCAGAAATTGGAGAACCAATGGCATCTACAAAGAGATGTGGCGTTGCAGCCAAATTTACAAGAAATTACAAGACAGATTACAAGAAATACGCCTGTCATTCGTAACTGTCATACTGTTTTTTACCTGCTCTGTTATGCTGTGCAAGGATACCTAGCAATGTATTTACCAATGGAATTCCAGAATGCCTGTAAACTTTTTAATGATTTCACTCATTTACCTTTTGCAGGCCCCCGAGGTGTCTTTTGTTAACACTGTTAGATGCAACAGCAATGCAAATGACAGAGCATAGATTGGTTCTTCACAACCAAAGAAGGATCTTTTCATGTCACTGAATCTGTGTTCTTTGCCAAAAAAGCTGCTTCATAATTATAAATTGTAATGCTTGCTTAAACATTGCTCATGATTATTGCACTGCAGTTAAATTGTTGGTGAAGATGAGAAGTTATGCGCACACACAAATCAAGTACAGCAACAATGGTTAATTTTCTTCTCTGCACATTCTCTCTTAGCCCGAATTGAGGGTTAGATTTCAACCAACAACAGTTTTGTTAGATTTCAGCCACGTATAGTTGTGAAACTTACCAATTTTTATTCTGGAAGTTCACAAGCAATAAGAAAATGATGCAGCGGGAAAGCCGAAATGCGTGCCTCACTACAATATAGACCAAAGATGAAGTGATCAGCTAAGGGAGCATAAAAATAAAAATATTCGTGATGAGCTCTTTTCAGCTGTTGGTTCATGTTTTGAATAGGTAAAGCCAAGTAAAAGACAAAACGTATTGCATCTTCTGCCCCGTGTTTCGTCTTCTTTTTAACGCCACCTCATGAACAATTAAAAAGACAAATGCGTGCTCACGCACATTTGCCCGCCAGATAAGATAACATTCCACATGTGATAAGCCCTGCAGGACGCTAAGCCAGCCAGCACATTTAAGCAACACCACATATTTTATCTCAGCGCACCACTAGTGTCACAGTCAACTCCCATTAGTGGCGGGAGAAAGGCGCCCACTGAACACAGAAATATTAGTTTCAGCACAGGAGGCAAATAAAATTAGCCCCTTTTTTTGATTTCAGCTCAGCTACTCGGTCCTTCGCAGTGCTGTTAACATTCATTCAGTTTGTCCCTTACCGATTTCCCGTATATGCAGCAGTCATTAACAAAACCACCAGGAAAGTCCTGCTGAGCACATATACAGCAACCAACCCGCAGTGTCGACGGTGTGCAGGACAAGCAATGCACAAGGAACAAGTTCTTGCGTTGACCAGCAAACTTTTTCGTTGCATCTACGAAATGCTAACTCTTGTATCATTAAATGTTCCCCCGCCACTAACAAATTCACCGGACTTCAGAAAGTGGAAAGCGAGCGCCGGTGCTTGGCCAAAGTGGTCACTCTGCTTTCACAATGCTCCCCATTGATCCCAATGTCTCTAATTTCGTGATCATACATTCTTTAATGCTTACAGGAAGGCACTGGAGTTAATACACATTTCTCGAGCAACTTCTCATCGCAAGGAATGGCTGAAGAACATTATTAATGTGTTACGTCTACTTTGGTCAACAGGCGACGCTGTCCTACACTCAATGGAGTCAAGCCCTGTTTGTGAATAGGGGAATAACTCAATTCTGCAGCCAACTACAATAAAAGAGGCAGCTTACTTCCGAGTTTCGTCAAACAAGAGAAACTGAAGAATATCAAGTAACGAAAGAAAAGAAAAAAAGAGAGAGAGATACAACCAAAATGTCATTCAGTAGTTAGCACAGGCAGCCAAACACTGAGGCATAAATTCAGGGGGGCATTCACGTTTTGTTGCTGGGCGTGATGAATGTGCGGTGCTGGGAAGAGGAGGGGGCAGCTTTGCCAACAGACTTTAACGCGTCGTCAGCATCTGTTTGCGCGCACTTGAGCGCAGTTGTAGCCTCTTCCTTCATGTCCTGGTTGTTCTGGTCCCTCATGCCAAATTCACGGCAAGAATTATAATTATAATGATGAGTATCACAGCCACGATGGAGATTATAATGATGCACTTCTGGAGAGCACAAACGAAGATGCCGTTGTTTTGTTGAGGAGATACAATCGGCAATTGGGAAGTGGTGGGGAAACAAAACAAGGAAGAGTGCAGGGAAGTGTGGGGGGGAAAAAAAGGAGGGAAAACAAAAATACAAAAGTAAGTAAACGAAACTGAAAATACTCAAAGAATGCAAAGCAATCAGAACAAATATAAAATAAACTGATGGAAATCAACACAACATATGGATGAACCTGAATGACCTAACAACCCCATTTTTCATTTTAGATATTTGTCCAGTTAAATGTGTCCATATAATGTTTCTCATTTTTGCACATGAAGCGTAACAAGCCTTGCTTCAAATTGTGGTGAGCTACTACTATACTGACCTGACATTCATCAATAATAATAATAATAATAATAATAATAATAATAATAATAATAATAATACGTAATAATAATAATAATAATAAAAATGCACTCGGCCACAAATCGTGCAAAAATCTCCAGTTATGGCTGCTTGCCACGTTTCCAAGTTTCCGCTTGCCAATTAAATACCAAAAGCAACGAGAATGCGTGTGCTTGTTCAAAAGAAAGTGGCTCTCGGTGAGGTATATCTGGTGCGCTCAAATGCAAAAGCATTCGCATTTTAGTAAATGTGCACTGAAACATTCCAAGCGGAGTACGTGGCCCAACCTGAAAAGCAAGCACAGCTGTCTTTTTTCTTGCCTTGGAATACAAAAGGCAAGTTGAGCCTATGCTTCAAAATCAAATTGCTAAGACAAAGGAACATCAGTGAATAGCTTCCTCTGCACTCTCGGCTATGCTTACTATAAAAGCACCACCACGTTTTGCCAGTACTTTCTAAACAAGTGGCACTTTTAGCTAATCATAGGGACCTACAAGTCGCCAGTAGAGGAGCTTAAGTTGAGAGTGTGCCGCTCAGGGTTGCTATCATTTGGTCACACAATCTTCTTAAGTAAGCGCTGGGAAAAAAGAAAAAAAAAGGAAGAAATAATAATAGAAAAAAGAAAAAAGAAAAAAAATGGCTGACGATTGTTTGACATCTGCTTTTTAAAAACTCAAGACAATTACACATCACACTACCCCGTTTTGTGCGCACTATTATATGTTGTGTGAGCTGCGTGGTAGAATAGCATGTGTCCTAAATGATGAATGATAAAACGTCAAGCTAGCTTTAGATGAAATGACTGCTGCTATTTGAGCATCTCATCTGCTTTTGTCCGTGAAAGCAGAGCTGCTGGTATAGCGGCGCAGCAGAGGCCGAAGTAAACCCATCAAACTCACCCTTCGGGCCTTGCTTTGGTAGACGAGTGCTTTTTTGGTATCCTGCTTGGCAGTCTCGATGTAGTCCCGTGCATGCTCCACATGGTATTCAATCCTGTCGATCATCTCTCCCTGTAAGAATGCATGGCAGTGTGTCAGAACGTAAAGGGATCGCTGCCAAACAGAAAGCTTTAGAAGAGTCTTAGGAGGAATCACGGTTTGGTTAAACATTAACAATAATCTAACACTGTAATGGATAACAATTACAGTTTCGTTTGATTAGAGTGTAAACACTCGCATGCTAATGGAAACACTTCCCCACCATTTCACTTGGTATTGTGACAAGCTAATCACACGATACTTTGCGCAACTGTGTACACTTTGCTGTTCCAAAAACAATCACAAGCACTACGTGTTGGTAGTGTTGTCACACCAATCCCGTAAAGTAGACAGCCCAATGTGACTGTGCCCTTAGTTTGTCCTAGGATCAATTTGAAGATGTAACCAGCCGTGGGTTTGCTAGTGACATCTGGAGCCATATAACTCCAAAGCGTAGTTACCTCGTACAAATGCAAATACACTCGAACCTCATTATAACGAAACAGGATATAACGAAGTAAATTCAATTCCCCTTGAAATCCCCATAGAGATCCACGCATTTAAAACCTTGTTTTAACGAAATAAAATTGTCGTGCCAATGGATATAAAGAACTAGATTCGTCTCCGAGACCAAAAAATACCGACCGTTCCACACCGAGCATATAGCTATCAGCCGAGTTCAGCACTTGTTTGGCATGGCCCCCCAGTTCAAAATTCCTGCACCGAATACACTGTCGAGCAACACTGGTATTTCTCACCGTCGTGCATAGCCACGCGTACGGTCGCCGCGCACAAGCAGCACTTCTCCATTACTTTTAATCACACCTCTCTCTCGATGCGATGCATAGCTGGCATTTTTGATTTTTGCTCCCGGAAATGCTTTCTTGGGGCGCCCTTTCAGTTTTGGAAGCACATACAGTTCCTTCTTTCCACCAGAACTGGCAGCGTTGGCAGACACTGTTGCTAATGGCAACGTGCCTGGCAATGTGACCTAGCAAATAAGGTGATCGTATCGCAAACATTACTTGTGCTTTTGAGGGTCTCACAACCCCTGCCTGACATTTGTTGGCAATGACTGCGAAAGAGGTCATAAAAATTCTCCTGCAGTGCACATGCAACTCCATGTTACACTGCAGGCGTGGATTTGAGAGAGAAATGCGCACCATTTTGAGAAAGGTGTACTGTGGATTGTAGCTTACAAAGAATATTGGCTGTGTGTGTGTGAGGCCGAAGCGTGTGAATCTGCTGGAAGTATTGTTGACTGCAGTTAAGTGGTCATTTTTCTTTTGCAGTGCCTCCACTCGTTTTGTGATTGTATAAGCACACCAGCTGATGACGGCTCACCTAAACTCTGCAATTCATGAGCAATAAACTCTGCCTCTCTGCAATAAACTCTACTCTGCCTATCACTCCGCTCCTCCCTGCTCTCTTTATTTAAATAAATGTAAGGAGATACACATAATCTTGTGCTCCAATGTGTCATAAAAACAGAAACACTGCACAAACAATAAAAGGCCTATCAATATTTAAAGAGGAATACTTGCGAACAGTTCATGAGCCACCAACACAGCAAATGAACCATAACACAAGTTCAATGCATTCCATGTGTGTCGCTGCAGCTGCTGAAAAAATTTGTGCAAACGTGCAGACTGCCTGGACAAGAAATATATATATATATATATTTTTTTTTTTCTGCTAGAACAAATTCCGGAGGTCCTTACAGGCGCACACTCTAGAATGTCAGGTCCAAGAAGCTGTGAAACATAGGGAAATACATAAAATATCCGTCTCCATTCACGTGTGTGAATGTTGAGAGCTCATTTTCAGCCTACAAGCTTATTTATTCCTAGTGAGAAGAGGCACAACCCCAACATCTAAAGATGATACCGTGAAATCCCGGTAATTCGAAATGAATTAATTCGAAGTTTGAATAATTAGAATTAATCAGTTGGTCCTGGCAGAGTCACATGTATTTGAACAGGAATACCCTCCTGCAAGTCGAACTCCTAGAACTGTGCAATGGTTATTTCAAACGAAATTTCTCATCCCCTCTCACGGACCGCATTTCGTAAAAACCCGAGCCAAAGGCCAAAGTCTGATGCACCGCTAGCCACCGTAATGACATGTGCCAAGAAAATTCAGCCTTTTAGTTTTGCATGATACAGTAGACCCTCAGAGCATGCACCACTCCTTCCTTAAAACAGAGTAAAGTGCCGCACGATAGACGTTTTGGCATACTTTCATTGTGTGCGATGCTTCAGCGGATAAGCAAATTAATGATGCAGTAAAGAATTACCGTACGGACTCATGTAAGGGCCGCACCCATGTAAGGTTCACACCCCCAACTTGGCAGCCCAAAATTTGGAAAAAAAAAAAAAATTGCATTGGAGAAGCAATTGCGTTCGGTGCCCCGATGCCACGCACGTGCATTAGCGAATTTTCGCACGCTGTGTACTTCCGTGTGCCGCTACTAGATGGCGAGAGCCATCTTGTAGTGGCATCTAGTATTTAAAGCCATCTAGTAGCATCCCTTACATGGGACCAAACCAAAAGGTACGATCCCATCAAAATTGTGAAACCTTGTTCGATACCTTGTCGATACATTGTTCGATACATTGATGCACTGTTCGATACCTTATCAAAATTGTGAAAAAAAAAAAGTGTGCCCCTTACACGAGTCTATACAGTAGGCTTTTTAAGGCATTCCACATTGCCACCAAATGACCAGCTCTAAATGCTGTGGCGTGAATTAATAGACACGCAATCTACAAGGCACACCAGTGATTATCTTTCTCTTTGCATTCTCAGGTCGAAATACAGTCGAACCCGGATTATCGAATCTGAAGGGGATCACGAAAAAGTTCGATATATAGGTAATTTTGATATATAGCATAATAGGCCCTGAGGCAAATGGCGGCTTACTGATGAGTGCGTCTGAGTGTTATTGTTATTGCACGCAACGCGAAAAAAAAAAAGCAAGCACACTTTATTTACCTGAATACAATGGCTGGATCACTTTCAACTTCATTGCAAAATCCAAGTTGATTCTTTACTTGTCAACTCACCAATAGGCACTCAACTCCCATGACGCCGCCACGAAAATCGGAAAGAAGGAATGTTGACGTTCGAGGTAGCACGCGAGCTAGCCGAACAGCTCGACGGGGCTCAACTGACTGCACACACGACCCACATGCCTCAACGGACTGCACATTCTCTTTTCCTCCAACTCCAGGTGCCAGAAGACCTCGAAGTGCACAAAGAAGTGCACTTTGAGGTCTTCGGCGTGGCGCCGTGTTCGGTATATCGAATGTGCTGGTGAACGGGTGCTCTATATACGCCTGCACCAGCCCTATACATTTGCATGGGATGTTAAAGGGAATTTTACAGCTGTTCAATATACACAATAATTCGTTATAAGTGGGTTCGATATATGCGGGTTCCACTGTAGTTGCATTAGCATGGTGATTCGTAATTTCCGAGACAGTGTCTCCAAAAATGAATTTGCAAGGCTCTAGTCCTTGGGGTTACGATACAGTCACCGACCGATAATTCAGACAGCTTTGAGAAAACGTCGGACACCGCAAACCGTGCGCCGCTCGACAATATGGACCCGATCCCGCTCTGCCAGCACAACCATGCCACTTCGGCCAACGAGTTGACCAAGTTGAGCAGAAAAGTGACATTTTCATATGCTGCCAGCATGGTCACCAATGCCTCCTCGAAATCAAAAGTAAAGGTCTGCCTAGTTCGCCATTTGGTGTAAATGACAGCAATCTTCCTGTGTGACAGGGGGTAAAAGAGAAGCCAAAAGGAGGCCGACTCAAAGAGGTCATTTATATTCTGCATGGGCTTTTTCGCAGCATTTGGGAACCACCTGTAGAACAATGCTCGCTCAAGCAAGACGCTCATCCCCAGTGCACATACCTGGCTTTCTACGAGCATGGCCATGTCCATGAACATGTCATGTAGCTCCCGAATGCTCGTCTCCAGCTTGATGATGTCTGCATGCCGGGCCTCGATGTCAGCCAGTGTCTGCTTCGCCTGCTGTGTCTCCATGATGATCTAACCAAGAGGGAAGGGGGAGGGACAGCATCGCAGGTGAATTAGCCTCTGCAAAATGGCGCTGCTTGCAAGAAGTGTGCCAATTTTGCACAGCTTGTGGCGGTTATCAACTGCGATAAGAGAGAACTTAAAAAACTAGGAAGCAAGGAAGCTGCTGAACTCTAGATCTCAGTAGTACTGAACACCCCTATAAAAGCCTGAAGCTGCACGCTGAAGTGTCCAAGACGACGAGCAGCAATAAAACCAACGACTGATAACTTTTCTAAAATCCCCGTGCCTTTCACTACAAGTGTCAATGTGTGCACTAAAGGTACATGTAAGGCTGCATTCAATAGAATGCAAAAGTACAGCTGCTAGACCAGTGTGTATGTTGTTTCATTTTGTTAACATTCTCTTATATGCAGCACACACATGCATGCAACACACACACACACACACACACACACAAACGCAAACAGCTATGCAACATTAGCAAGATCTGACACCATTCAATCACATTAAGACTTGTCCTCTTGGTATAACTTTTCTAAACTCCATGTGTCTTTCACTACAAGTGTCATTGTGTGCAGTAAAGTACAAACAAGGCTGCATTCAATAGAATGCATAGGTACAGCTGCAAGACCAAAGTGTGTATTGTTGTTTCATTTTGTTAACATTCAGCGCACACACACTCAGACAGAGAGAGACAGACAGACAGGACAGACAGACAGAGGTATGCAACATTAGCAACATTCGACACCATTCAATCACGTTGAGACACTTGTCCTTCTGGTGCTATTTTCGTAACACTTTCTACAACGAAACATATTTCACTTTCCCATTAAGCTTCACTTAAAAGGCAGTCAAATGCTTGTCACTGCGGCCGGTCACTTGAAGCATGTAAACACTTACTCCTTGTGTAAAGATGGCAGGGTTCCCGCTCTCCAACATCTCTTCAAGCTCTTCGTTGGTTGTCATACGCCCAGCTGCAGAAGACAAAGCGTATACGGTGTGGTCACGCACTACAACTGCAGAAGCCTATGACAGCTTGACATTTGACAACAGTACATCTCAAGCACACATCAGAACTTCGTACAATAAGACTATGAAAGGGCAAGACAATCCTTCTGTTATGAAATAAACAAGTGTCTAAACCAAGGCAACCTGAAACCTTCAGCAAATTTCGAAAATTAAACAAGAAGAAAAGAAAAGGATGACGCCATGCTTTTTGTCAACAGAGGCCAGACACTGGATCACAAGCCACATGCTGCACTTGACATGTCTGCGTACAGCCCACAGCTAGCTGGCTGGGTCATCAAGCAGAGATTTTTCAGTACAATGAAACCTATCAACATTGAACATTGTAATGGTCTCCGGAGAACTAGAGGCTCTCCACAAACATGAACATCATTTTGAACTCGGACACCACCCAGTGCTTCTTAGCATGCATAGCCTAACCGAAGAACACATGAAGGTAAGTTCACAACATTAACTCAAGGTAATCCAATAATAACAAAACATGATAGCCCAACCTGAGACTCTTCAACAGATCAGTGCTCTTTTTACAGTGTTACAGCTCTATAATTACACAACTGTCTAAAGACAACTACTAAATATTTCTGAATAATATACATCCTTTTCCTGCATCTATTTTCAACTGTACAAAGCAGAGCACTGGTTGTTTCTTGGCATACAAACAGCAGTGATTCAAGCCACCTGGAGACACTTCAGGTTTCTAGCTAAAACAAAATTAGGTGCTTCACAATTTTGTAATGATACAGAAGCAAACTAAAGTTAATGAATAAATCAATAAATCCTGGGGCCTTGATATGACGGTCAATTGGGTTGACCCGATGTGTTTGGGCAAACAAGAAGCTAGGCCTCTAAAAACAAGCCCAAATAAATTGCACAGCTGGCCCATAGGTAGCACAAAAAACGCATGATATTTCATACTAAGAATACCTATTCTTCCTTGTATGAATTTTGAAGATCCTTGAGCAAAAATGGCCAGTGACTGGTTGTCACCCTCGCAAAACAACCTTGCACTAACCCAATGATGGTGATTACTCTTGGCCAGCCTTAGAGATTTTGACAAATTTTCAGGCTATATGAAGACTGCAGTCCAGACCACAGGCAGTGTCTGTAGTCTGAATCTGACCCCGCCAGTGGATTCATGCATGTGAGAACACAAATTCATTTGCCTTTTAAAACAAAAAAGGCTGAAAGCTGACAAGCCTAATGATGATTGCAATAAACAAATTAACTTTGCCAGCAACTCTGTGAAAACAGGCCAAAATTCACTTCCAGATCTGGTCTGTTTGGGGTCAATACACTACCCAACATTAGCAAACTGTTCAAATACAAATTATTCAAACAAGTGTGGCACTTACTGATTTCTAGTTGCCGCTGAATGCGAGCCTTGCACCTCTCCCTGTAATCTGTTTGGGTTTTGTTGTAGTCTGTCATCACTTCCACAAACTTCTGAGACAGCATTGAATGCTGCATGTCGAAAACAGATACAGAGGGTGGCAGGAAAATGTAGAGAAGAGACAAGAAAAAGAGAGAGGTGGTCAGTTTAGTAGCGGCTACAGGGGAGATAGCATTATAAATTTTATGAAATGTTCTGGTTGGCTCATTACAGGCATCCTGCACTAACCACATGTGAACATCAAACGGCCTGAAAAGACAACGGACGACACACATTGGCGCCGACTCTCCTGTGTCAGTGTATCCTTTGGTTTTCAGCTGTTAGATGTTCACTATGACTACAAAACCAACTGAGCAATGTTCAAGCCATAACAAAGTCTAAAGGTTGCTGCAATTTGATAGCACACAGTAGTGTATGTGTGCAACCTGAAATGAACAGGCCAAATGTGCTCACATCAACACACAAAAGCTGCCAGCAGCTGTCAATTCAAGGCTCAAATAAAGTTTTTCGGAAGTAGTATAATCCTTATACTTTTCTTGGAAATACAATTGTATTATGAAATGTTCAGCCATTGGAAGAAAAAAGCACTGTAGGTTCCTCCATTTAATGCAATTAGGCATTAAGATTTCTTTTCTTTTTTTTTACACAGGGGTGCAATAGGCTGAATCTGCTGACAAGGGATATTATTGCTGTGCTGTTTTAAGCATCGGCTCTTAATTGCATTAGTGACTACTTAAAAGAAACCTGCCAAATTTATGTTTTATGGGTAACAACATACCATTCACGAGTTCAAAACAGTGTTCTTCGAAATTCACTACACATGTTTACCAGGAAGAAATGCTTTTTCTTTCTCCTTCAGAGTCAGGTCACACAGTGATGCAAGGTCAGAATGATTTTGTCTATTTACCTGTGTCTTGCGTATCCTGAAGTCTGCGGACATCATTTGCGTCTGTTCCAACTGCTCAATGTTCTGCTCCATGACTGAAAACAGGATCGAGAGAAAAAAATAAGAAAATAAATATCAATGATGAACGGCATTCTCGAATATGCACTGTGTGACAACGGGTTTCAAGAGATTTAGATGCTATAAACGGGAGAATCAGGTAAAACGTAAAACTTGCTGAACAAAACTACCAAAGAGGGTAACAGGCACTGAAGCCAAAGAAGGCAAATGCAAAGATAGGTGATTTAACCATAGGGAAACATTATACTATTACTTTTGCTTAGGGTGGGCGATAAATGTTAGCTATACAATACGATTACATTACGACTTACCATGCCCGGTATTAAGACATGGCTTGGAACGACAGAATCGGCAGTAACCTCTTGCAAAGCCAGTTGTCAATCAAAACACACAGAACTCTTCTTGTAATGTATAACAATGCTTTTGATTGGCTCATAGGGTTTTAACATCCCAGAGCAACACTGTGACTGTGATAGATGCTGTAGTTAGAGACTCTGGATTAATTTTGACTACCTCACCTGGGGTTCTTTAACATGCTCTTAATCTAAGTACACGAGTGTTCTTGCAATCTCCCCCCTTCGAAATGCGATTGCAGCAACCAAAAATCGACATTGTTTTCAGCAGCAAAACACTATAGCCACAGAGCCACAGCAGCAGGTACAACTATGTCTTATATCGGTGTCCCATGGTGCCCTTTCGATTGCAGCTGAGCAAGATCGGAATCGAATTTCTCAACCGCAATTGGCTCCCTTCCGCAGATTGTGCAAAGGAACCAATCACTGTCGAGATACTCAATCCAAATCGGACTTAATCACGTTCAATGGTGCACAGTGTGACACCTGTATTATATATCCACTGGTATAAATGTTCAACAGCAACGACGGCCTCAACTTTATTCTTACTGAAAAGGTTGCGCAACAAATAATGTTTTTGACACATTGTGGTTCAGCACAGCACCATCAGATGCCACTGTTAGAATTTCTGTTTGTGGCTACACCTCGGTATAAGAGTCATATGGCAATGCTAATACGAGTATGTCAGCCTAAACTCTAAAATGAAAGAAAGTATAAAGAAATAAAATATAAATAAACTTGCTACTGCTTGGGATCAAACCCATAGCTACCACACATCATATGCAGCGTTGTACTAGCTGTGGATTGATGACGGTTCTTCTCGATTCTCAATTTTATTCATTCGGTTATAGTACAGGAGGAGGTCTCGGAGTTACAATAATGTCAGGGCGACCTCATACAAGTAATTAACAATACAGTAAATAACACACTATTGGCACCAAAGCAGTAACAAAACTGAGTAAAACTAGATAACACAGCAAACAATTAGGAACATTAAACATACAAATTTTTAAGGAGCAAGAGTAACAGAAGGAAAGTATATAAGTAAAGACTCCTTGCAGTTATTAATGTGTGCGCAACTATGACCAAGTCCCAAGAGTCCTTAGTCCTTAGTCTACCAAGCACAACTCCTGGCCATGACATCAAATATGGAGCACCAATCATATAACAGCTGAAATAAGGAATATGGTATAACAATTCCATTGTGCTTTCCATGGTCTTTCAAGGACAAGCAAGATCCACAGGGAAGTAAGTATAAAGTGAAGGAGGGGCCACAATTTCACACTCCAGAACTACGGCGCTAAATTACAGAGCGATGGCACCTTTCATAGTCAAATATAAATGAGGTCACCGCACCGGGCACTTTCGTGTGCACTTTTCCACGATGCGATCAGGCGCACTGCAAACCTTCTTTGTGCTCTTATCTATATATATGGTAGAATAACCTTTCTGGTAATGAGCAAAAGCCAACTTGGTGAAATTTCAAGAACATTCCCAGAAAATTCTTTCAGAAAGCCTTGAGAGCTAGAAAATGCATTCAAAAGCATATTTAAGCACTTGATATTTGTTCAATCTCCTCACAGTACAAAATGTAGTGGTGCCTCAATGCACCTGTGAGAGTAGTCAAATCTGATTACTGAACAGTAGGTGTGATAAATCTAATGTAGCACTGTTTGTCATCACCCTACAGTAGCAATTTTCTGGACCGGTAAGATGTTAGTGAGTACCTCTCGGCGATCAGATAAGAATATGTAATGTGTGGTTAAACAACCCATGTTGTCATGATCCACATGCGAGAGAAACAAATTTCTGTTTTATAGTTCTTTTAAATAGGTCGTGTCCCAAAGGTGAGCAGCAAATGACAGGTGTTGCTTCAGGTTGGACCAGAAGCAGTGACTAGTGGCACTTGACATGCGAGGTCATGTGACATTACCAGCACTAGGCGCGAGTTGAATGGACTTGGCAACCATGACAAACTCAATTCCTTTACGAGCCTGTTTTGATGGGCAGCACGAAGGGGCATCGTCAACAGACTGAAACGGCAAGCTGAAAAATGCCATGAGGCGAGCCGATAACTCTTGCTTGAGTTATGGGATATCTCAGGTGAAGAACTTCAGCTACATGAGCACAAATTTACCCCTTGGTTCTTTTGCCTCTCATCTCTGTGAAGTGCAGGGAACAGACCTAAAGGCGAACCAGTAGCACTGAAAAATTATTGCAGAGCCCTTGTAGGGCTGTAAGAGAAAGCAACAAGTACGGCCATCATTTTGGTGGTGGCACTCACCCTTTAACTTGGCCCGCACTTTGTTGGCAGTCTTCTTGATGTCGGCCATAAGGTCCTCCAGCTCATGCTTGACCTCTGTGTCACAAAACATGGGCAGAAAAAAAAAAACAATACAGTACAGTAATATCCCAACCGTGATTACCAATGAGCTAATTCAAGCCCACTGCAGAATAAAGACCTCTACAAATCTGAATACCCATGTCCCGATTGTCTAATCTCATGACTGCATCTCTCCTCTGTCACTGTCAACTAGATTAGCCATCCCTCAGTGCCGACAGTGGTACAAACGTATGCAGTTGAGCAAGTTATTGGATCTACATTAGTAACCTAATACACCAATGGTGTTCTACTCTTAACATGACCTGCGCCACTTTTTTATTCACCCTTGAATCTCAAATTGAATACAGCGCACATATCATAACCAGCATTTGATCTTTAAATTCATACAGCTGCATTTTTCTCCCTCTCAGTGCTGCACCCATTGTTTTCCTTTCCATGGCACGTGTAAAATGTTAGCGTAAAATATAATTAAAACAATATTATGGCATTCAATCTACTGAAATAGCACAGTGGGTTGTGACATTATGATGGATACATACTGGAGGGCTCCAGATTATGTATGACAATCTGGAGCCCTTTAACGTCAATTTGAAGCACGGTACACGCGCGTTACTGCGTTCTTCCCCCGTCGTAATGTGGCCACCCACACTGGGAATTGAACCAGCGACCTTGCATTCAGTAACCGAATGCCAAGTAAAATAAGATAACCAACAATACAGGACACTGATTAAATGCCTGTAATGTGGAAATGGTATTATCTTTTACAAACTTCACCCCCTTCGTTTTGATGTGGGGATGCTGTTACCCCACTTACTGACAAGAGAAAAAAAGAATGTGCTTGCTTATTATGAAGCCATTTTTATAGCTGGCAGTTAGAAGCTGTGAACAATTGCTTTTCTACCTGTGCTCTTAGTCCCGAAGACTTTGATGTCTGGTGGCAGCAATGCAAGTTGCTGCTTTCAGCTTGCATTCAGTAAGCCGCCCCCCATCCGACACTCAGAAAAAAAGTATGATGCTACATACTCTCATCAGTCTGTGGAGCTGATAAAATGGCACTGTGTTTTTTCTTGACTTCTTCGACATTTGCTTGTATTTTGTCGATATTCTCCCGAATCTCCTCCACCTGAAAATAGAACGCAGAGAAAGGGAGCATTTTATAAACACTAAGTATCAACGTGCGAGTAAAATTTCCCCATTCAAGTTATTATAAAGAAAGCACTCATTTAGGTTTTTCTTTCTGGGGTTTTACGTGCCAAAACCAGTTCTGATTATAAGGCAGGCCATAGTGGAAGGCTCCGGATTAATTTTGACCACCTGCGGTTCTTTAACGACTCATTTAGGTTTGAATCGTTCAGTAATACACTTAGCGCTGCTATTTGCTTGGAGTGTCATGTAAAAAAAAACCATTCGATTTGCCTTCACCTGCGCCCCTTGCAGTAAGCGATGCTTAAAACATGGCGGCTATGCCACTTTCACTGTCTGCAATACGACAAAGCATGGCTTTCGAGATTGGTTTTCATTAATTGCTCGCAGATGCACTTGAAAGATGCACATGAGAACTTGTCATATTTGCCTTAAAACCAGGTAATTAACCTTGTCAAGTGTTATACTGAACGATCTGGACTATAAAATGTGATCGTGCTGCAAAATTACAATAAGAACAGAGCAGCGGTAAGTGCAAAATAATTTTTATACGATTTTAAGAGAAAAACGCATGTTCTTGTACTGTGAGTGATCTATGGAGATCTCAGTCAGAAGTTGCATCAAAGTCTGCTAAGCAGTCTTATTTGTGACACGAATCTCACCAGAAAAACACTGAAGAAATGTCATTAGATGGCATATGATGAACCAGATATCCCAACACCGATATGTAACAACATAGCATTCCTACAAATATTGAAAATCTGAATAATATACATGACAATCTCGTAGCCATGCAAGCTATAACTTTTTGAATGCATGTTTTTTATACATCTTTTTTTTATACATCAAGTATTTCAGTGAATACCTTTAGCAGTTGATTAGAGACATAAGAGTACCTTCTTTTCAGCAACAGTTCATGCCAGTTGAACATCAGAAATTGCATGACAATAATGGAAACATTCACTAATATTTGCTTAATTACTTCAGGGCACATGCTGGAATTGCAAAACACAATGTGGTCAGTGTTTGAGGCAGGTCCACTTATTAAGAAACCAGAGACTAGCACCAGTTTTAAGATATCCCTCTACGAATATGCCATGAGACACATTCATGTTCAGCTTACCTTTTCCCAGAATGCCTTCCTTATGCGCTGTAAAACAAAACTATGTGGAACAAAATTGTACTTCCTGTCAGATATCAGCCATGAATATTTTGAACCTGATGAAAGCCTCAGGACTCTTGCTAGTCCTAAGACTATCACTAGTGGGCATGCCTTGATAACTGGCTCGCTTCAATACTTCAAATGCGATGAGTTTTCCGTCTGCTGGCACAAGTACCGCATCACCAAGTAAATACCTCTTATGTAGATTGTATTGCTTCTTTTAAATTTTCTTTTTGTTCAAAAGCTGTTAATTTGCCTAGCAAAAATCAGCTACATGTGAATCAAAAAGCGGTTAATTGTGACTGGGAAGCCCTGTTGCATGTAAAAAAAAAAAATACAAAACAAAAGAATAAGAAAAAAAGAAGAAAGTGGAAATGTGGTTCATGAGTGCAACTGAGTAAGGCTGATTGGAATGAAGAGCCAGAAGGTACAGATGATCCCAACGGGACGGTTTGCAGCCCGGGGCATACTTAAATTACCTAAAGTCATCGATAAAGTACCCGGTACAGCGCCGGATGACATTTGTGCAAGCTTCCCCAAAAGGTTCCCATTAAAATGCTTTTGAATGGTATAAACGCAGCCTGCAATCAGCTAAAGGACCGAGGAAAAATGTAAAAAGAACAAAACTCTAAGGTCTCGACCCGTTTCGACACACGATTACTCATTTGTAATGCAACAGCTGGTAACGTGCGGATGTAACCTTCTCATGGAAAAGAATGAGCCAACCTCCGGTGAGGCGAGAGAAATCAACAGTGGTGCAGCGTGCAAGTACAATTCTCTTCCTTCTAGAACAGTGATAGGCCCAAGGGCTCAAGCAAGACAGAAACGACACGTGCGTCACTCTGCGGCTCTGCTAGCTGTCATGCATGCAGCTGCGGCGCGAAGGGCAGCGAACTCTCGGAAATGCTGCTGCTGTGAAAGCAGCAGCCACAGAGGGGAGCTTTAGACTGCAGACGGCCCTGGTCACGTCAAAATGTCATCGTGAAGTTGGGAGATAAGGCAGCAGCTGGCCGCTGCCGGCAAAAGTCGCCCGCGAGGCGCGCAGAGTCCCGTACAAACACTGCTAGATGCCAACTTGGTGCGGCAGCTGTGGCCCCAGTACGAATGAGGGGAAGTATGCCGATGGGTAATTGGCTTGGCTAACGACACTCTTTCAGAACACTTTTTTTTCTCATTTATTTCAATGTCTCTTTGTGCCACAGTATTTCTTAACACTAACTGAATGTTTTAGCCTTCACAAATAACTCAGTTCATCGTGTAATTTTTTCAGTGTACAAAATAAGTGTACACGTTGTGCTAGACCAGGGTAACGTAAACAAAAAAAAAAAAAGAAAAAAAGGGTAGCAATTAAAACAAAAATAGTTGTCATGGGTGAGTTGCTCTGAATATTCTAAAAAGACAACACTATTGGAAGCTGTGAAAATAATCAAGCCGTCAAATAATCAAGCATAAGGGAAACTCTTCAATTACATAAGAGTTTCCCTTATGTAATACTCCCAACCCTGGGGGCCTTTAAGGAAATAAAGTGAAGTGAACATTAACAGGCTAAACACAAACCAATTACTGTTATATAATAATAATTATTATTTTCTTTTTGTTCAACGGCGAGGTGTGGCCAAAGCGTGCCACTCCTATCTATTAAGTCGGACAAAGTTTCAGTTTAACGGGCCTTCCAGTACGTTTGGCATTCGAGTATCAGATTCCTCAAACGCCAAAGTGGGACGAGAGACAGAGATCGAAACGATAATTTCTTCCGAGTTTTGTTTATGTGATAGGAAACTCTTTTTCCAAGCTATTCAGTAAATTTGCACTTGTGTTTTGGCATTATTCCATGTGCTTTCAACACCACGTGCGTTAGCCACAACATCGAGAAGCCCATTGTAGCTGCGTCGAGAGAACGTACAAGCCGTTAAGTGATTGTGTGTTCTAGGAAGGCTGCGATCTTACAATGTTTCATAAAATGAACCGCTCACTTGTCTTGACACTGTTATAAGAATTCTACTTTCGTCAGCAAAAGTGTCATTCTGACCAATCATACGAGGGAAAGCGAACGGTTCACTTTCGGGACCTTTATAAGATCACAGGTGCTGCTGCCTCACTTCTGGCAATGTTTTGCTTTCTTCCCTGACTTTTGAGTCTTTTTGAAAGTGGCGCCACCTCACACGAGAAAGTGAACAGCTGATTCGGCACCACAGGGCAGGCATTTTGATACAATTCGGGTATCGGAGATGCAAAAGTGGGACAAAACACCGTCCCACACATAAGCCGTGGGACAGTGAGACCACAGTGGTAAAACTGGATGTGTCCTGCCTAAATCAGGCTGTCTGGTCACCTTAGAAGCCAACTCCATCAGGGCCAAGCACTTCTTATCATAACCCCCCCCCCCCCCCCCCCCCCCCCCAAAAAAAAAAAATCAGCTGTACTGGAGGCTCATACAGGCACTAGCATCAAATTTCCCCTAAGAAATAATTGTGTGAATTCCTAAGCAGCCAAGAATGAAAGTACTGATGTATGAAAAGAAAAAAAAAAAGCCTTTAAAGCTGACAGTGCGATGGAAACAAAATGTTCAAGACAAATAAAGGCACCTAAAATTATAGCTATGTTTGATTTGGACAAAATGGTCAAGTGCGAACAGTGGGATATGTACAGTGTTTAGTGATCCAGACGCAATAATCAGGCCGCATGGCGGTCGGCACTTCTTGCACCACATGCGAGCACTGGGCGATTGCTGGGCGGCCAAATGCAGTCGCAAGGCCATCACAAAATCTCTTGCTTTCCTCGTATGCCACAATGACTCAGCTTGGTGTCCTCAGCGCCCACTGGTGGCACAAAAAGCACTGGTAGCCATGCACTCCGACTATCACGTTTGAATTGTAGAACACTGTACATTCTTTGGCAGAATCTGGCAGACCATTAATACCCATGGTCAGAGCTAGTGCCGTAGCATGCACAAAGCTCATACTCTATTTCAGGGCTCTAGGAAGCAAGACCAAATGGCCTCTCAGTGACCAGCTCGGGACATGCCCCACATACCTTTGACAGGGACTTCCGATACAGCGGCTCTCTCCTATTTCGATACAAAAGCGCTTACCATATAGAAGGCCAATGCCGTATGACATTGTAAGGAAATCATCCAAGGACAGCATCAGTGTGCCATACTGTTAAAGGGAGCACACAACCACCGCTCACAAGCAAATCTTACCCCGGAAACTTCTAGAATAGTTTGGCTGATCCATTGCTTGATTCATGGGGTTAAACGTACCATATTGACATATAGCCAATCAGAGATGCCAAATAGGAGAGCGCTATACTGTTCATTTCGACAACCTAGAGGTCTGTCAACAGAAACTCTGCGCTTGGTACATAAGTGTTTCAGCATTATGCCCACATCAGAAAGGCCATAGCTGAGAATCGAACATGCGACCTCATGCGCAGTAGCACCACAACCACTCAGCCGCCATAGCAATGGTAAAAAATGGGTTCGCAGCAGATGACTTGCAGTAGGTGCCTTTGCTTTCCCTTCATGTGCATCAACTCTGCTTCCACTAGCAGCCAAACTTCAAGAGCTCACGAAGTGCAAACCGCGTTATCTTAAACTTGCCGCGTTATCTTAAAAGCGAACTGAACATCGACATCAGGAACATGCCCATTTTCACTGGCTTCTAACGATCTCGGCCTTCATAGAAATTCAGTTTTTTTTATGCCAAAACCATGGTCTGATTATGAGGCACGGGTTAATTATTGGCCACCTGGGTTTCTTTAACATGCACCCAAATTAAGGTGGACTCGTTTGGCCACAAATGGGCATTCTTGAATTTTGTTCGCATTGAAATGGGGCCACCATGGCAGGGATAGAACCCACGACCTCGACCTCAGCAGCGCACGGCCATAGCCACTGGGCTGTTGTGGCGGGTTTACGAGTCTTCGTAAGGTGCTCACTGAACAAAAGGGTGGGTGCTCGCATAATACATGACATTTTCATTCATTCAGTCCAGCTTTTCCTTCAAAGACTACTTCCGCAATTGGAGGCAAATATTTCGAGAGGCGGTGGGTGCAGGAAACACCTTTCATTGACCTACTAGTGGCAGGCTACTGGCATCCATCCGTGCTTCAAACCGATGAGAGAATGGGTAGCCTTTACTTACCTCTGCAAAGAATTCTTCCATGAAATTTGCCCCATCTTCTACTGTGACGGAAACGTCGTCTTCACCTTGTGCCTGTAAAGGCAAGATAAAAGGTGCCACAATTACAGAAGGTAGAAAGTATGGCATAGAATTAATGTGATGCTTAGTAGACAACATGCACCAGTGAGGTCATGCGCACAATAATGCAGTTCATCAGGCGAGTGCCACCCTTTCCCACAAAAGTACCTCAACCAAGCTATGGCCTTTATTAGAAGGAACTCGCAAGAGTAGGAGCAGAGAAGCTAAATGTCTAACAATATTTTTTAAAAAGGCAATATTTTCCTGCACATGCAGGGTCAATCTTTTTTTGTAGAACAAATCTGTAGTGGCATGGCCATCCTGTGAAATTTAATGCCTGTGACATATTAAAATTTCGGCCTGTAACCAAAACTTGGAACATCAAGGTGTCGAGTATGTCATTCACAGTATGTATTAACAGTGAAAAAAAAAAAAAGGATATTTCTCTGTGGGATGATGTCACTGTGTCACTATGAGCTTTGGATGGCCTAACTGAATAGATAATTTTATGTGAACCTAAGTTTTCAGTTAGACAAACATTAAATGTTTACGAGCAAAAGACCTCAAAAGAGTGTGAGTGGCTTGATGGTTCCAGGTGACTTACCTATTTTGTTCAACTTGTGGTGATAGATAAAACAAGTGAGACGTGTGATGAAACACAGATGCAATGATCAACAAAATATGCTGTTTTTTCTGCATTACATAAAATGGCTGTGTGTGTGCATCTGTTTGTATAGTCATTCTTAATTCTGTTTTGAATCTTATTTTATTGGACTTCAGGAAATTTTAACCAATCTACAGCACTTGGGAGCCTCAATTAACGCCACATTAAGTGTACACTATACTTAAAGGGCCCTTAGACCACTCTGAACTTGAAATTTTGACCACCTGGGGTTCTTTAACGTGCACTACAACGCAAGCACACGGGCGTTTTTGCATTTCGCCTCCATCGAAATGCGGCAGCCGCGGCCGGGATTCGGTCCCGCATACCTCGTGCTCAGCAGCGCAACACCTTAGCTGACTGAGCCACCCTGGCGGGTGTGGGTTAGGGGTTCTGTAATGGCACATCCTAAGGGAACTTTCAGCACTCATCAGCTCATGGGTAATTAAAATACTACAGTGGGAATCACACCAAGGCAAGTCAATTATATATGGCAGTTTTGAATTTCATCAAAAAAGAAACTGTACTTGGAGACCCAATGTGCTGAAGACTGATTCAAATAATGTGGGGCAAATCGCTCTATTTACCTTAACTGGACAACAATCCGTTCACCTTACCCTAGGTCTCAAGGCACAAAGAAACCACAGAGCAGAATTTCTTAACACCAAATGCTAATGTGACATTCATAAAATATGACAACTGCTTCACTTTCAATGTCGCATGATCATCGCTCCTTGTTTGTTACATCTGCGTCCAAATGCCCAAACAAAACAAAAACTGTGTGAAAGTCGATCAAGCTGCACTTTCATGATCAGTAGTCTTTTTTTCAGACCTCAACAATGAAATTCGCCCATGCTATAACACCCAAAAGAGCATTAGAATGTCTCAGCTGAAGGAAACACATGCATCGGCACCAGTGCACTAAAAGGTTGTCAAGGCAGAGGAATGCAGTTTAGTGCATGAAAAAATTAAGCCACAAACAAGATGCCATTAAACTGCCAAGTCATGGCACTTTTGCACAAAAGTGCCGTATGTGTCATTGTACTTCAGATACTAACAGAACATAAAGAGTAAAAAGAGCCCTAGACACGTGAACACATCAGTGTTTACATTCATGCTCATTAACAGCTGTGCCTAGTCCACATTCCTGTGCAACCTCATACACTCTTGTGCACAAAACACTGAATCCTGTCCACCCACATGTGGGGAATTATAGGCACCATGCTCCAATATGCCATAATATAGAACTGCAGTTGTCACGTTGCCTTCCTGCATGCTTTTATCCAATTATTCTTTTTTCTTTTCAGCACTCAAAGCACTTGTAACTTCTGTAAATTTTGCAAGGAATTTTGCTGACCAGAATGTTCCTGGAATATGTCTTCCCATCCTGTGTGTTCCCAGTGGTGTTGTACTGAGATATATCGGTTACACGTGCACGGGCACTCCAAATTCCACGTAATGAAGACCAGGTACTAATTCACTGTAGAACAGTTGTTACTTATATTGATACACACTACAAACAAGAAAGAATGTAACCTCAGGTAATGGCCCGGAAACACAGGCAAAAATATTCAAAAGAGAAAGTACATGCACAGCATTGATGAATGCACCTAACCTAACCTTAACTTTTTTTTTTTATTCAGAAGTTTGCTCAGTGGCATAAGACATTTGATGCATGCATTTTATATATACATGTATAGCTGGTTATGTCTGATGAAATCTATGGTGCAGACTATAGATGGTAGTCAGGTGGGCGGCTTCTATGTAGCCCCACTTTTGAAAGGTAGTAACTAACCTGAAGCTCAGCAACAATGTTGCTAATTAGGTTGCAGTCCTGTAGCGCCATGCTATTCAAAGTATAGAGTAAGTCGTATGTGAATGAAGACTTCCATTCCTTCTTGGCAAAAGGCTCAGCATTGTTCACGACACAAGATTTCGGTTTGGATGCAGCATGTGCATATGGCAACGCAATAGAAATTACGTCGTACAGAAGGTGAGGGTAGCTATGGGCTTGTTGGTAAGTCATCTTCTACTGTGCAGTAGAGTTCTTTCAGGAAAAAAAAAAAAAAAAAACTCTCTGAAACTCTCTGATCAGCTCTACAGTTTGAAAACCTTTGATCAGTTCCTACTGACTTAGTGACCTACCTGCAAGAGGCACCACTGAACATGACCAATAAATGCATGTACATACCTGCCGAACTGTTAAATTAAAATTCGTAAAATCTCACCGAGATGACATGAGGTTGTAGTGGAGGGAATTAAAAAGCAATGCGTTCTTTTTAAGAGCTTGCCCTGAGTGCGCACCTTTTACGGAGATATAGTACATGCACTTTAGTAAAATGTTTTATGTTTAGATGCAGCTCAAAAGCAGCAACAAACTTGGCACAGCAAATGCTGACAAGCAACACAATGTTTTTAGATTGCAGCAATTTTTTCTGCGACTTCAGCATTGCTGATTAAGCCTGCTTCAGAAACTTGTCTGCATAAATTTGCTTGAATCAAGTACCACATCTGGCATCCTTTCGCCATCGAAAGCCTTCCAAAACGAAGGTTCAGAGACTGCTGAGTAAAAGTCTTTCACAAAAATAAATCATTTTTAGTAAAACCTGACGCACTATTCATAAAATTGTAAATTGAGGACAAATTCGTTCACTTTATGAAAAATTCAGGAGTTGGCAAGTATGAACACCCCATTTTGAATTTCCCACTAACCACCGCCCCAATGACATCATCATGAGAACTTCACATCTTTTATTGTATTTACCATCCTTTTCGTGCTGGAAAATCTTACAGAAGTTGTGTAGCTGCATCCTTGCCCACCTCTCAATATGATGTAATCTTTATTTGAAAGCATTTAACGACTAGCCCCAGACACACACTGACAAAATATTTTACATCCGTAGACAAGCGGTGTCGAAATTTTAAGGTGCTTTTATTTCTCACTGTATGTAATTTGTGATAAGGATAAAGACTGATTGATTGACTTATAGTGTCACCTCCCATCTTTTATTATGCTTGGCTTATTACGCTGTCCAAAATTTGACTGCAGTTGGCCTGAGAGTGACATTTTTCCAAACTATGCATAATTAATCACTGATAGCTGGTGGCATTAAACGGGTTGGGTTAAGTTAACAGTTGGTTGCCCCATGATTTGCTTGGAACATCACACTTTTCAAACAAGTCTGCTATGCTGCTCAAACGAGTCAGAGGGAGCACATATAAATGCAACTGGAAATACATGTTACAAATGCGACTGCAATTCAATCACAAATCCAGCATGGTGCACGAATGCCTGTATTACATTTACGTTGATTTTTTTTTTAGAAGCTACTTCTGCTCCAATAAAAGTTGAACACTACCCATCACCCATTCAAATTTAATCCTGCCTAAGCGGGATGAGGACAATTATTCATAATTTAACTACTCTGCAAGTGATCTGCTCAATGCATAACAAGGACAATTATTTGACTGCCTTAAAAACCAGCCACTTAATACATTGAAATTGACCGGCATACAACAGCAATTGCGTATAACTGTTCGCAAGTGAGTCAACCGTTACCTGAATGCATGCAATAAATCAGTGGAAAGTGAACACTCTCTAACTGTAACCCATGCTAGCAGTAACCCCACTACCTAACTGTAACCCATGCTACTGCAAAATAAAAAGTTGAGTGCAGGGAACACTTCCCAACAAGCACATACACAATAAGCTAAACCATATACAAAACAATCTTGATTTCCCAAACCAATTTATGAACACATCACACAGTAGGCATAAGAATGCTCTGAAGGTGGCTTCCTTTACGAAAAGTAGGACAAGTTCCACTCACACCTATTTTATTCCGAAAAAAACTAACTGTCTGTATGAGTCACCAACTTCGAAAACATTGAGCCAGAAGAGTCCAGGATGCAGGTGGAGGGTGAAGGCATGCATCTGTTTGCTAACATTGGGCGACATGCCCGTGAGAACATAGCACTAACCTTGTCACCTTCGTAAACATCTTACGAGCAGCTGATTAGTGAAGGATTATCACCCAGGAGTGCTAAGAGGAAGCTTTAGCTTGGGGGCTCCTATCTAAATACATGGGAAACCTTGGCAACCACTGCACCAAATTTGATAAGGTTTGTTGCATTAAAATATTTATAAAAGATTCTAGTGACTTATTGGTAGCAAATTGTAAATTTTTTAATAAGAATTGTTGAAAATTGCAAACTTGCAGAAAACGAAGTTATCAAGCTTACAAGTCTGTAACTCAGCAATGATAAACAATATCAGAATTCTGTAGATTGCATCTCATAGTTACATCTAAAGTGGACAAAATTCATGTATTACACATGGCTTTCAAATACACCACTAATATGCAACCAGGACTTTTGTGAAACCTTTGTAATCAATGTAACAAATACACGTAAGATATTAATTGTTATATAACATTTGTCTGCTCTAACAGATTCAGCTTATAGAAGTGCGATATCTGTTCTTGGTGCAGAGCTGCGAAATTGTAAACATCGTGCTTCCATTTTTTTCAGTCACCAATTATTTAAAATTACTTTTGTACAATTAAGGCCTTAAATTGAAATTCCACTTCCAGCAGTCATTAGCATTTAACTTTCTCAACTGCAACAAACTTAATTAAAATTGGCTAAGAGGTTGTCTCAGAAAAGGGTTTCTGCATTTTGCATGCATTTGAATATGCAGCATTGGAGTTGGGCCCAAGCTAAAGCTTCCTCTTAACAGCAACTGATGACTAGTTCATACTGACTGTGGGCATTGAAAAAATGCTGTGCTACATGGACAGAGCATTGCCCTGGTTTTATCAAAATATGTCCAGAGAATGGAATGCAAGTGCGCAAAGTGCAGTTGAAATAGGCACCTTGACAAAGGCCTGGTCACTGATAGGGCAGCCTTATCAGCAATGAAGTGTCGTTTCCCAATTTCTCTTGACTGTTGAAGTGGACAGAAGGCAAAGTGCTCCACAAAGCAAGAGAGTTGTGAGAGTCCTACCAGCAGATCAGAAATTTCACATTGTGCATATGCATATGCACAGATAAATGGCAAACAGGCAACCAGCACAAGATTTACGCACAAGGGACGTGAACGTCTCCTTCATGCATATCCGTACAAACAAGGAAGTGTGAGTCACCAGCCCCACTACAAGCGCAACAGACGGTACTGACTGGATGAGCGCCGGGTGCAATGAAGCATGACCTGCTTGTCTATAACAAAGGTTTCATGAAGAGTTGTAAATGAGGCCCAGTACAACTACTGTTCAAGGTACGTACACATGTATCCCACAAGCTGTGGCAAAAAATAAAATAAGAGTTAAAAAAAAAAAAACAATGCTCCTAACAGCCAAACTGGTTTAATGCAGCTGACTTGTACCTAACTGTAACATGACCCCAGAGCCAAACTAATCGCCTTGCATTACTTTGTTTTGTTTTTTCGGCATTTATTTGCACATCACATCTTTTTTTTCCTGCCAGTCTGTTTGTGTTCTTTAAAATATACCTTAAACCCATCCTCAGACATAAATAATAGACTTTTATTCCCTTCTCAACTGCTTTGCAACATCTGATATGCTTCTAAACAACCATGGTCATGATTGGTTGCAAGCACAGGTTTCCTACGACATGATCAAAATGAACTCAACGTGTTTTATATCTGCTATAACAAGCCACTGGCAACTTCAAAAAGTGGCTAGACAAATTTTTTCGCTGTTCTAGCACCACAGCTTGGTTTTCAGAATCTCTTACTGGCTAATGTATGATCTTGCTTTATTTTGAAGCTTCAACATCTTGAGTGACACTTGTTGCAGGTCTTCTATATGCTGACTTCCTCAGACTATGAATCAAAACGAACTGCATAAGACTGAAAGTGTCGCTGAGCATTGTAATCTAGTAGTTGCTCTCAAATAGCAACAATGGATATCCGCTAGTATAATCAGTGCTTAGTAGCTGAATTGCTGGCAAGCAGCTCAGGTAACCTACATTCAGCCCTGATACACAGAACGTAGAAGACAAGTTGCTCCAAAGACACGTTTTGAAGTACTACAAGCTAAGAAATACGTAACACCAGCTTGAAGCAAATCATGATTCGACAAAGATTGTCTCAAGTTCGTAAGCATCTGCGAGACTGGCACTCCTTGCAACGGTGAAGAGAAGCTCAACTGACCGCGACGGCATAATAACGTCTTTCACGCAAAAGAAAAAAAAAAAAAGTTCACGAGTTCCCTTCAAAGCAGAGCGCTGCTCATAAAGCTCGAGTCCCAAGATAATGCAGCAGTGCAAACACGAATAATGTGGTCCCAGCCGCCGTTATTTTAGGGCCAGCCCGTCAATCAACAGGCTGGTCGGCAGCTCGGGGCGCGCGCGGGGAGACCCGATACGCGACGGAACACGCCTTGCGTACACACAAGACGACGAAGGAGCGTCGCATTCCAGGAGAGGACATAAAAATGTCTCTCGGCCCGGGCTGAACAATCGAGCGATCAACACCGCCGGCCCACAATAAGCCGAGCAAGGACAGCGAGCGTCCGAGGCGCAAACGAGTTTATATTCGCGGCAACCGATGACGGCGTTTTCATCAGGACCGGCCAATTAGCCCTGACTAATCGAATTCCTGCGAGAGAGTCCCTCCCCAGACGACGACGACGCCGCGCTTCTGACGTCGGCGGTGAATGAAACACCCACGCCCCTTGGCTGGCAACGTCGAAGGGATCGCCGTCGTCTCCGCGTGAGCGAGAAGGCGACGGTGTGACACACCGGACACATAAGCAAACGAGAGGGGAAGGGGTTGCCCTTCCACTACCATCCCGCCACTACTACGAGCTTTGAGTTAAAAGAAACACAAGAACGAGGGTCGGCATCCACCAAAGCGGAACCACCTCTCCTTCCCTCTTCTACGCCCTTCTTGCACGCCACCGCACTACGAACGAGCGAACGGACACACCACTCGACGACTTTTTCTTAATCGACCAAGTGAGCAACGACCGCAGTGTTCGCGCTCGACACAATCCCACACGGGTTTGATTCCACCCCACCGTGCTCGAGGAGGGGAAGATCTTTGGTTTGGTGCCGCAGCCTGTGACAGTTATCCCAGCAACGACACAAACACACGCGAGATTTCACCGCCCCCCTACCGCTCTCCCGTCGTGAATCGAGGGAGTGTTGATCGGTAGCGAAGTGCTGCGCCCATGAGCAGAGCGCCGCGGCACGCTTGTGTGAGCGGCCGGGGCTCACTGCGGCAGCGAAACCAGCTCGGAGCTTCGCACAATCGCTCGATCTTCGCTTTGCTCTTCCAAAATCGCCGATCAGCAGTGTATCTTGGAAGGTGTTGACCCACGATTTTAGGCTTAAGCACTCACATCGCTCGTGAAATTGATCGATTCAATGCGTGCCCTGGTAGCTCACAACACAGAGCTGCGTCTAAACTGGACGCCAGGCATGTAGACACTGTCCTGCGGCCAGGCGACACTCAACGGCGCCGTGTTGGCGCAAGTTTTTCTTTTCTTTAGGAAGTACTACTGCGCTTCTTTGGAAGTTCGAGCCTGGTAGAACCGTGCCTGTCTTACGTGCATTAGAGTGATGCCACTTTTTTCCCCATCTCAGGCAGTCAGGAGCCGGAACTATGTGACGTACAACACTATTTACATATGAGTAACGTCGCCGAAAGTCGGCTGGCTGAAAACAATAACCAACCAACCGCATTTCTGCCCACAAAATCTTTCAAACAACCAGTTAGTTTCTGTCCAAAGACGGTAGCGCAGTGCCGATGCAACCCGCCCCGCAGATGCGGTCGCCGTTTCAGTTACATGGGTACTTTACCGCTTTTAGGGCGGCGAGCCTGTCCTTGGTCATGTTGATAGTCTGGCGAAGTCACAGGTTAGTCCACAGGGCCGACACTTTTTGACTAGTGTAACACACACGAGTGGTAAAAGCGGCACATTTCCATTTCCACCAGCGAGGACATCACGGAAAGAACTCTCTACTGCACTACTCCCTTTTGCGGATCGATTTTTGCAGGCAGGTCGAGGGGGTCTCAGCGGTCTCAACGGCAGCGCCCCCAAAACCCGCCCAACGCGCGATCGCCGCCAAAAGCATCTCACAAACAGGCCGCTCAGCGCGATGCCTCTCCGCTTGCTAGATTGTGGTCGTTAGTTCCTTTGTTCTCCGTTGCAAGAAGTTCTTGCGGAAAAAAGCGCTGCTAGTCAACCAACTGTTAGCAGCCCGTAGTAGTGCGTTTTGCATCAAGCAAACTGAGAAGCCTATGAATTGAACAGTTGGTTGGGCTACAACGTAAAGCATAAGCGAACGAGATGTGGAGTAATCGACTGTGCATAGAAAGTGAAGTTCTTCGGTGATTCACTGCTTTAAAATCGTGGTAGTAAGCCGCATATTCTAATGATATGGAGTCAGTCCAAAAACAACTAGTTGCTGTCTTGCTTATAGGACGCGCTTCCAAAATACCTTAGCCGCAATACAGTTAAGTATAAATTGTGCATATTCTTATCATGGCAGCGTAGATATGGTAGATATGTTCCAGAATGAATCATGTGCAACAGCCTCTCAGCAGCGCGCGTAAGGGAAGGAATCATTACGCGTGTAAGTGCTCGAAAAGTGAAATAAAATGAAGGAAGGAACACAAGCGCGTCTACTATTCTATACCTATTGAAGTCCGCACGTAACAAAACTGTTTCCACAGGTGTAATCAAGTGTAGTTACGAAATGCAGTGGCAGTTAGTTTCGGTTCTCTGCTCATTAAAGCGGTTGGTTTTGGTTGACTATGGCTCTGTGTTCAGCGTAAGTATCCAATCCACAACAATCCAAGAAGTCGTGCAAACCGGGCCGCCTGCTCTCAAATGGCTCTCGATATGGACGTTGACGGGTATGTGTTTTTTTTTATCGAACGTGCCTCTAGTTGGGCTTTTTAATTTGTGCAGCGGCAACATTTTGTCATGATTCTCCCCACAAAGTTAAGATGTAATGATGTGCTGGTAGTTTAATGATATAGGGAGCATCACAAACGCCCGCAAGATGATCTTGCGTATTGACATCTACTACGCCGCTCCTATGCCCTGTCTTCTCTTATCATACTTGCCTTCACTTGTAAGAGGTTAAACTTTGGTTGACTTGTCCTTCGTGCTTAATGAAAGAGCGCAAAACTAAGAAAAATATGACGAGTGAGACACTTGCGAGGCGCTGTCTGTGGCTTGTTTGCGCTTTAGTTGTCAGTCCTTGTTCTATTTTTTCGCTGTTTTCTTAACAATTCGCAGCTTGTTCATTTAAAGATAGAGTATTATGATTTTTGTACGATAGTAGTAACACATGCATGTTGCCATAATGAGAAGGTTGTTTATCCCGTGAGCGCTGTCGCTAAATGTTCCGCACGTGCAATATCGCAACGGAACGATTGCGCACGGTGTGACGTAACTTTCTTCATTTTTATTCTGCAGCAAAAGATTGGAACCACAAATACTTGCTGGTCCAGCAAGGTGGTTGTTTTAATCCTAGAGATATCGCCGCTTCGTAGTTTAGTTTTGTTGTGCAAATACTAAGCAGGTTTGAAAAAAAGAATATTACTTTCGTCTTTGTAGTTATGCAGAAGCGTATTTCTGTAGAAACGGATGTACTGGGATCCTCAATGTCCCAGTCTTTGAGAAGACGATTCGTCTTGAAGGGGGATTTCTCGGTTTTGGTAACGTTAGTATGCATTCGATGCCATGCAGTTTCACATGATTGTTTTTTCTTTCTTTATTTCGCTTTTCTGTATTAAACTTGACATCTGCATACTACTGTGTTATGTTACATGTTCGCCAATGTGAAATTTTCCTGCTGTTCTAACGGAATTGTTCTAAAACTCCCATTTCTGTAAGTTTTATAAATAAGAAACCAGCGAAACTGCGCTAGCTAAATTGGCCAGTTGTTTTCACCTCTGTCAAACTTTTCTCGAGAAGGAACTGCAAGTTATTGCGTAAGAAATTAATTTTCTTCTTAGCTTGTTGCAGTCTGTTTGAAGGAAGTTCGCATCCCTGGGGGGGGGGGTGCCGCGTGCCGCGCATTCAAGCAAATTTTGCAAGCCCCATTGTTACTGTTTGTTCCACTCGCAATTTTTTTTTTTTTTTTCCTTTTCGAAGTGCTGACTGGCCAAAACGATGGACACACATAGAGAAAATCCTTCTCCGACCTGGTCCATTTGTGCACCCAGACTTCGAGCCGGGCCCTGCGGTAAATTTTGACGTGCCTTTCTTTGTTGTATGTATTGTGGTGTGACAAATGGGCTCTCCGGCGTGTTGCCACGATTTTCTGACATACCGAAGTGGAGCTCATAAGTCCATACGGGAGGCTCGGGTGAGAGAAATCCTGGTTTTGACGTGATGTGTGGTCATCCAGCAAAAATGCGTCGGCATGTAGCCATCTCTGAGTCAGAAAACGACACTTTGTGCTTGGCGCCTCCAACAAGTGTGAACACTTCAGGAAACTCGTGCGGCTGCATCCATTCATGAAGATAAATTGTTCTCTCTATCTCTACAATACAGACTGTTTTACAGATTGCCATAAGATGCGAGGCAGTTCTCCTGCAAAGTCTGAGTTTGTTCAGTGTGAAAAAATTTGAATAGAAAGGCATTATTTTGTACTAGATGCCCGTTTCAGTTTTCTAGTCGACAAAAATCTCACCCGGGGTAGCAAATGGTGTGAAAGTAATTCTGGAAGTCTTTACCTTGCATGCAGGTATTTAGCTGCAGTTTAAATGTTTTTCTTCAGGGAAGAAAATTCAGGCCATAAGAGGTTATTGTAATCATTGTGCTTATGAAGGGGTGGCGGTATTGTCAGTGCTAATGTTCTCTTCATATAGCAGTTCCAGTCTAGCGACTTTTGTTCAAGCAGTGTACTTAGTTTTGAGGAGTGTTTTTGCTATGTATGGATGGAGGAGTCACGTGCATGTCTGCCAAAATTTTATTAACAAAATGGTAACTGAAAAGAAGTCACTGGGATGGAACTCTAAAGCTTGTTGAAGCAACCGAACCAGTGTAGCTGAGTTCGCAATTGAGCAAATGTTCCCACTAAGATGCTAGCGAGTTGGTTATACACATCTAGCTTCAACTGCATGTGAATAACTTATGCTAGCTAAATGCACCATTTGATCAACTAGGAAATATTGTGGAAACCCTCAAAAACATAACACAAATGGGATGCAACATCTTTACCTAGCTCCTAACCAGGCTGTGATTGGATGTGCTGCTGTCTGTGCAGCCCTACTTTTTGCTACTGGATTTATGTTCTGAGGTGCTACAAATTTGTCAAAAAATGCTTGCTACTACAGACACGAACCTGTTCTATGCCTTCCTCTAAATGCAGAACATGGAGATGATACGGGACAAGTGCAAAATTTTGGTTATTGGAGCTGGTGGCTTAGGCTGCGAGATGCTCAAAGACTTGGTAAGCCCATATTGTTTTCTTTCTTTTCTCCCCTTTTTGAAACAGTTGGATCTGCATTCTCTGACTTGTTAGTGACATTGACAAGCTATTAGTGACATTTCACAAGTCGTGGACAATTGTTATCTCTAGAAATTAACCCCCTATATTTGCATGCAGAAACACCATCATGCCCTCCCCCTTTCACACATCTGAATGACATCTGATTAGAAACCCAACTCCTTTTTGGATTAGATAATATGTTTCAGTCTCTTTTTGTTGCTAACATATGTATTTTGTTGTTGTTCCAGCACTGCTCCTTTCGCATATTTATTTTTCACATATGGAACAGTGTCTGTTAGTCCTTTTGTGTATTAAAGAGATCCTGAACCGCCCTTCAGGCTTGGTCTGCGGATAGCATACACTGCTGTGAAAATCTCAGTCAAATTTTGCAGTCATGTGTGGTGCGTGGAGCTGGCAGGTGAAGCGTGAAGTCATCTTTTTCTCAAACACTCTTTTCAATAGAAGCCTTCCCCGCACTCTTTTCGGGGCTGCCATATTTCGTCATATAGTAGATTTTCATATCTGGCTGCTACTGGCCAATAGCTGACATCAATCAAGAAAGGTGTTTGGATCAGTGCGCTTCTTCCTGCTGTTACTGTGTATATTTGTAAACATACTTACTTCAGCCTGTGTAAACAGGCTGAAATAAGCATAGGATAGGAATTGTGTACTTCCGAAAGTATGACTGTTGTACTATTGGCGACTATCATCTGCTAAAGCTCGGCCGCGCCCGCCTGTGTAGAAATGAAACTTTGCCTGCACTGCTTATCATTGTCGTAGCCATCGAGCCTCGCTAATTTGTATTAGTTTTGAACTAGCCCGAACCACGCAAAACTTAAGGTCAGACCAGACGTAAACTTGCCACTGTGCGCTAACTCCTGGCCACTTCTGGCTAGACACCTTGGCACACTTCGCTTCGTATTGAGCATTGGATGTGGCTAAAATCTGTCAGTCAAGCTGGTGCAGGTCAAAGCTGGCCCGCACCACCTGTGCGGCGAAACTAGAGCACATGAGTGCAAATGGCTCTCCAGCCCTGTCGTGCACATAGCTGGCTATTACATGTAGCTGTGTGTGCAGCGTAGCGTAGATACTGCGGCCGCCATGAGGTTCTGCGACTAGCCTGCTCACTGCGGCTTGCTGAGGACAACAGCATGCTCCGATTGATATCTGTGGGTGACTTGACTAAAGGCCTGAGCGTGCTGTTGATTGACTGAAGGCCTCTACATGCTGTTGCTGCCTGCCGTTGACATTGTGTAGTTTTCTTGAGCATGGGTGGGTCTCGACAGAATCCTTTATGGTGCTTATGCTTTGTGTGACCCATAACTGCTTGTCAAGCTATGCTTTTTCTTCCGAGCCCTAGTTGTGTTTTTTTCGACCACTACGTACCATTATTGCCAGAGATTGCAACTGTTCATCCTGGCCATAGTTGCCTTTGCATTGCTCACAGGAAATGAGTCACTTTGATCGACTAATAGCATGTCATGTGGTCATATAGAATGGGAATTCATTTGTCTGATTTGATAGCTTAACGTGTCATTCATAAACATCTGTTTCCTTTTTATTTCGGGTGATTGTTACTGATAAGCCACACATAGGATAAATTTTCAAATTGGAAGCTGTTTGCAGTAATCTAGTGCTTAAAGATAATTTGGTATATCGCACAATTTTGTTTTTGATAAAGCTTGCAAGTTTAAGGGTTAATACCACCTCACATCTCGATCCCTACTTGTAGTAGGGATATTGGGTCAGGGAAACGTCAAGCTTGTTTGGTCACGCGGAAATGTCATGCTGGCTATGCCACACTCATGTGTGCATGGACCGTACCTGGACTCTACCCCACCAGTCACCATAGACGGCACACGCCTTTTTAATTTTTTCTTGGTGCTTTTTAATGTCATCAAATCTGTGGGCCTCCTTGTTGTTCTGTGAAGGGCATTGCGGAGCTCTACCTAACGAAAGATAACGAAACCAAAATTTTGATCTCTTGGCCTTATCAACGTACTTCTGTGCAGGCCTTAATGGGATTCCGGCACATAGATGTGATCGACATGGACACCATTGACCTGTCCAACCTCAACCGACAATTTTTGTTTAGGTGCGTACAGGGGGCCAATATCCGCGGCAGGACCCATGATGTGTTGGCCTCTTATAGCGCTATTAACATGCAATTTTTTTTGCATTCAGGAAAAGTGACATTGGAAAATCAAAAGCTGAAGTGGCTGCAGCCTTCATCAATCAACGTGTACCTGGTTGCCAAGTCAAGGCGTATCCTTTTGACGTAGGCCTGTCAGAATGGATAAGTTTATTTCAGGGTAATTGGGTTGATTACAGGAGAAAAAAAATGGAGCTCAAGCATCAATTTTTTTTTTATTTCGCGCCGAAACCCAGCACCGATAGGTCACTGTGATGTCACAGATTTTAAAGTATTTTCTCGTGTTTGGGTGGTTGTGGCGAAGGGAAGGTTCTCGAAACTTGCCGAGTTCAGCCTTTGGCTCCTTCGGAAATGCGATGTAATCCATTTTTAGTTATACAAAAAAAAAAAAAAACTAACCGGGCCCGAGAGATGACATCAAAATTCGTGACGTCATGGCAATCTGGTGAAAAACCTTCAAACCGAAAGTCGCCACAAGTCTTTAATTTTTTCCATTTTTTTCTGTCTTACCATGCCTTCTCCAAAGGTAATCTTGGCTCTTTTAGTGTTGTAGGAGTGTAATTTGCTAATATGGCATAAAGTGCCAACTGCAACGAAGTGTTCAACTGCGTAAGAAAAGTCTAGTTCCATGTAGTGTTAGATGCAAAGCAGCCTTCATGAAAAATTTTACATTTGAACTACGAGTAGATTTGTCATGAGAAGATATCAAAATCATACATTGCTCGATCCAAAATTGAGATAAGTGCTATCATTAACTCACCGAAAATTACGTAAAATCCAGAATGCTGAGAAGCAGCACTACACCTAGGCATGACCTCCAAGATTAAGTGGCACCCACAGTGTGCCTAAGGCTTCGGAGGCCGTGTTCTGAAATTTGCATCTTGTCTGTTAACGACCAAGTGTCCGTGTCGTCTGATATGGTGCTACTTAATCTTTAACGATGGCACATATAAATACCCCTAAAAATGTTCATTTGCTATCTGAATGTGCAAAACGCATGGAGAGTAAGCATAATCAACAAAAAGAAAAAAAAAATTGTGTAAACTTCTTCACCAATATGGCAGAAACATCAGGCAGGAAACTGGAAGTGGGCTTCACCCCAAGCTACCTATGGTTTCGTTTGGAATTTGGGAGAGACAGCTCTCGTCATATCTGAGCCATAGGTGTAGTACATTTCAGTTGGTGTAGTACATCACGTGTATGATGCCACAGCAGTCGCAGACCTTGCATCAGTCTGTCTCCTCTGAGCGTGCTTTCAAAAGAAAGCGAGTCGCATGCCAAGCTTCTTTTTCCCTCATCCTGTGTTCCTACTCTAATCCAACAAATCACGCTTGCCGCCTGTCATTTAGTGTTGGCCGAAAACATTTAGCCAGAAGCTTCGTACGTACACAATACTGAAACTCATCACGACATCTTTTTTTTCTGGTATGTTGCCTGTTGGCAACACTTGTTAGTAAAGGGTTAAAAGCTGCTACTAAAAGAAAATTAGAAAATTTCAAGACCTGCTTCCTTTCCGGGGTTGGTTCGAGGGTATATAGCTAATCAGTAATATTAAGGGATGACATTCGTAACCAATTAAGTCATAGTGGCAGTTTGTTGCAGTTGACCTTTTCTCTGAAACCATCTATAGTATGTACTGTATCATTTAACTGTTGTCATGAATGGAACTCTGAATCTCTGCTTATTGCTTTTTTTTTCAAAGATACATAGACTACCTTTGAGATAACGTGATTGAAATCCTATCTTAGGTGCTTAGCATATGCTGAGTATGGTGTCGAGCGAGCGAATGACACAGCAGCCAACTCTCCAGGCGGGCAAGTTCCCAACAGGGTTTATTCAGCCTTTATGTAGCCGTGGATGCTGGGCTGCCATCCAGTGGTACTGCCGTACACTACAGATGGCACTTCTCGAAATTGTCTAATCCAAGGATGTGGCTTCCGTGTAAACCACAATGAGGCAGCTGCTGTGTAGTACTTTGTGATAGAGTTGTATCCTTGACTTGGTGTTCATCATGCAGGCACTTCAAGAAGATCCAGGACTATGATGAAAGTTTTTACCAACGTGAGGGCATACTTTCTAGATAGCTGCCTATGTTTTTTGCACCATAGGATAAAATGACACTTACTTTACAATCAATAATTACACTGTAGATTTTCGTTAGTTTGATTCTGACCGATTTCTTTTTTTTTTTTTTTAGTTTTTTTTCGGTTTCCTGGCCATAAGTACTGGTCTGGCTCCGATACATGGCTATGGGCCAAAATGTTCATTATTTCAATCCTAAAATTGGTGGTATATGTCATTTGGTGCTGCGACATCACGACATCCTACATGAACGCCTTCTCCATAATGACACCTTTTGACCTTCTGGTAAACGTAAGCTAAAGTGTTCATAGAAAAGCTAATATAGTAAATTATTTAGGACCATTTTAGGGATTGCCAGTATCTTTACTAAAATTTCAAGGTCCAAGATCCTCGTTTACAACAACTCAAAAAAAAAAAATTGGTCATAAATTTCATGTCAGTACGCCTTTAAATGTTGGTTCTCACTGAAATTTCTTTTAGTGACTCATCCTGTTTTCTCTTTGGCTTCTTTGTGCAGAGTTCCACATCGTCCTTTGTGGTCTCGACTCTATCGTAGCACGGCGCTGGGCCAATGGCATGCTGGTGAGTGTGGTGAAAGTGGCAGGGGCAATACTGGAATCCTGGGGATCCCACACACTATAGCTTGTAGTTGATTGTTATTGATCAAATGAATTATTATTGCTGTTTTCAACTTCTGTTTCTATCTATCCCCTCCTTCCTGAAGAGTAGGCAGGCATTGGGCTCCTCTCAGTGGCAGTTAGCCTGCTCCTTCCTTGTTTCCCTCTTTGTCCATTTTATATCTGTGTTTTCATACCGAATAACAATAATAATAATTTGGAAGCTGGAAATGGGACTCTAATATTGAATCCATGGCATTGTATGACTTTCGTTAATTCGACTTTGACGTGACCGACGAAATTGATCACATTATCCGGCAGGTCGAATTAAACAAGATGCAGAATCAAAACATGTCACTGATTAATTTGCCAGTATCTTCCCGATTCTAACATGCCCCCAAATCAAACGTGTGCCCACTTTCTCTGTGTCCGAAGTAGAAAACTAACATAGAAATGACATTCAAGCACCTAAACAAAGTAGAAATCAAACGCGCACCTAATTTTTTAGCGAGAAAAATGGCCAAAGGTCTGATAATTGTTGCACAATAGTGGCCGGTTTCCTAAAGTCAGCTTTGCCTCAAAATATCTGTGCGGTAAAGCATACGAACGTCTCGAAGGCGGTATTGGTATCGTGTCCGATTTCCACGCGCAGGCAATATTCGACCCAATTTTCTTGGAAAGAAAAAGAGGCGCGTGTTTGAGTGCCACAATCAGACATTGTGAGCTACGTTTTTATTGCTTGAAAATCTTTCTAGGGCAGGCCGAAAATAGGCCTTTTTGACAGGGATGAAGGGTGTTAAACGCATTCACTGTCCCCTAACATAGGTGGTGCCACCAAAGGGGTCACTATTCGGGTCACCAAAGGGGTTAGGTGCGTGCGTGCTGACTGGTCAAGTCCATATTATCCGGCCAAGGCTAATTTTAGAATTGAAATAAGAACATTTTGGGCCGATAGAAATACATGGGGGCCGGCCAGGACCTTCGGTCGGTATTGAATTAACTGAAAAATGGAATTAACCAGAGTTGAAATAATGAAAGTCTACTGTGAACCCATAAATTCTCTTTTGTATTGGTGCTTGCAAAGCTTTAGATGAGTACAGACTTCAATTCTAATTCTCAGCCATGCCTGGCTACATTGTGAATTGTTGAAATCGCCTATGTCATAACCTACTGTATAGTTTGGGAAATAACTACATGGGAATAGTGTCTAATGCCTGCGTAATATAGGAGTGCTCAATGATGACTTCTGTTTATAAAGAATGCAAAGTGCATTTATATGTGTGAAGGCTATGCTGCCTTGGTGTAAGCGGTGAAAATAATAGACGGTGGCAAGAATGTTCGTATTCTACAGATGTTCAGGTAATTTGTGCGAGTCAAGGCGACTCACACAAATTACTAGCATTGTACTCTAGCACTCGTTGTACTCTAGCATCCTCCTTGGATGCTAGAGTACAATGCCGCTCGCTATCCCTCCTTCCCCCTCCCCCCTTGCTCCATTGCCCGTGTCTCTAGCACAACGGAAGAAGGCGCACTCCCTCCCTGCTTTTCTTTCTTGCGCGCGCGAGATTTAGCCACGGTCGTCGACCCTCCTCGCACGCTTTCAGTCGCACATACGGCGCGCGGCGACGGCGTTATCGCCCTTGGACTTTATACGGAACATCTATGAGCCAAAACCAATTTTAGGGCCACAACGCATCATAGACACCATCTTTAGATAGCAAATACGGATCTCAAAGGCCATACTTTTGCTGACGGAAACCGAAAATATGTCATAGGTGTCGCCCGCTGCACTTTGGGCGGCCAATGCCATCGTCAAGCCACCAAGCCAAGCGACATGAAAAGTCAAAATGGCCGCTCGGGCCGGCGCAGGGTGGCATTTCGCAACGTACGATGCGGGAACGGTCTCACAGTTGCGACGCAACAGCGGGGTTACCAATGCATTGGGTTCTATGGGAGCTGTGCCGGGACCGGCCGAAAATGACGTAACAGCCGGGAAAACGCAGCACCCGGGAATGTAACAGCGGGGTTTTACTTATAACCAATGAAAATGTATTGACAGCATTCTGTTGGTATTGCAACATTACTGTATCACCAGAATGCCCTGGATGGCTTAGCATGGGCTGTCATGGTACACACTACAAGCACCGTGTAAACGAAGCTGACTGAAGCAATCTGAAATCTTCTCATTCTCACTTTCAGAAGCAAAGCAACAAATTACGAACAACATATCCTAGCTAGCATTCGAATTGTGTGTGTTAGCTTGTATTCATTTGACAAGGGCTCTACAACTCACTCATACATTTTCAATGTTCTCTTCACAACATAGAAGCATTTGATTGGTGGCACTCCTTGTTTTCAGTGATGTTGCTACATGCTTTTTGTTTTGTCTCCTGCATGCAGCTCAGCCTTGTGGATCAGGGCTCCATAGTACCAATGGTGGATGGTGGGACGGAAGGATTCAAGGGCAATGCCCGTGTCATTGTGCCCAGCATGAATGCTTGCGTCGACTGTACGCTGGACCTGTATCCACCGCAGGTTAGTTGTAATCTTTCTTTGCAAGCGAGCCCGTTTCTCACAGTGACGAAATAACATCTGGCTATACTTATTCGACCACTTCAACTAACTCAAAAAAAAAAAATAGGCGAATGTAAAACTAATGGGCATGAACGTTCCCCTGGAACTTGCATGTTCCTAGAGGGGAGTTACTCTTTTTTGTGTCAGCCCTTCCAGCTATCCCTTTAGGAAGCAGGAATTCAGCACATTTGGGCAGCTGTAGCCGGCAGAATTTAGTACAAAGAACACAACAAAGGTAAATTAACACAGGAGAATGAACTTAAGTTCACCGTAATAAAAATTTGTTGTAAAGCAGACATCTAATGGGATCTTCAATGCCAGTCTTCTTGAGTCATGAATGAAGACAGAAGGTAGCACCACCAGGCGTCTCTGTCATAGTGTTGTACACAATTAAAGCAACACCAAACCATAAACACATTGCTGCCCACTTTGCAAGGGGTTTGTCCTACCTGCAGAGACAGGTGTAAGTGCAGACAGTTTTTCAGCTGAAGCTTAGTAGAAAAAGCAGCACTATATCCACTGCTGAATCAGAGGGTGCTGGGCATGAATTGATTATGTCACAGAGGTCATGAAAAATTATGGGACGGCGAAGCAGGGATAGGCTGCATTGACATGTAATGAATTATGTCCAGATGATTCAGAGAGGCTCTACGTAAAACCCTCTAGGAGAAAGCCTGGACTAGGTGCCCAAGTCACTCAGGTGTAGTAGACAGAGTGTTCCTTAGTGTTAACTGTGCGCGCAGTTTTTCTTATCAGTTTCCCTATATCGGCTATGTTATCTCTATGCTATGTTGTGCTTTTGTCGAACAGTATCTGCTGTTTTTTATCCTTTGCTGAAAGATTTACTGCACAATGAGACATTGTTTCGTTGTTTTCAAGTGGGTGCCTAGCTATTTTGGCCTCCCTCGCTTAGCCAGCACATTGTGTGACCTATTGGCTGACGCTTCCGATTACGAAGAAACGAAAAACATGGCGTCTTTTCATGTTGAATATTCACACTTGTTAATACGAAACAATCTTTGCCTCGTATTAAGCCCTCTGCAGTAAAGTTGGTTCCTGTTGCACCTCATTTCAGGCCTTTTCAATAGAAATTTGCCAGTTTTTTCCGAAGGGCGATGCATTGATATTGATATCCAGGTTTTGCATTGCACTAAAGCTCCTCAGCTCGCGATAACGTGATCAAGCACACGTGCATGCAGATGGGGAGAAAAGGCGTGCTAGATGGTGCACATCTCCTTTTCTAGCGCAGCGGAGTACGCAGCCCGCGCGCCATGTTTTAGAGGTAATCTGCTGCGTATGCAAAGAGTGGGCAACCCGAGATGGCGTGGCATCATGTGCAGTGTCTTTCTACATGTTTAGTACTGGAGGATGCGTGATCTCGAATTTCGGAGAGGCATTGAACCAAGAGGCAGACGAAGCATACGCTCCCCGCTGCCGCCGCTTTTCATGATAGTGTTGTGCGTCGCACTGCGGGCGACCCTATATCAGCCGCGGGGGTGGAGTGGACGCAAAAGCAAATTTTTTTCTCATTAAATTTTTTTTTTGACTGCCCGATATTTCAGAGAATTTTGCATCCCCTTTCGTGTAAGCAAAATAGATTGGCGACTGTACTTAATTATTTCCATAAAAGGTTGAATTTCAATACAACGAAATTTCGACAAAAAGAAGCAAATTGCCGATTTTACAGACTTCGTTTAGTATCGAGGTTTAACTGCATGCTTGGATTAAACTTCTTTTTTTTTTTCGCTTTTCGCTGTTCTCAAGTCCTGCCTTATGCTAGTCTGTATTGTATGCAGGTTTTTACAGTACTTCACTTTTGTCAACACCAACAATAACTTAGAGAAAAATATTGCGCGTGTCACATCATGTAGCATCAATTCGTTTAAAACAGCGAGAGAATGTGCGCACGCACCAGTTTTCACTGGGACACAGGCGCAGGAATAGGACATGCAAGTAATTCTTAACATTTGTATTATTTCCTTTGTAATATTTTTAATGGTATGTGCAACAAATCTGAATTTGAATTTTACCATTGTCCTTCGCATGCATCACATCGGATTGCAACAAGTTGCTTATAAAAGTGAGAGCTCCAGTTTCACCATTCCTTCATGTCAACTAGTACTTTGAGACACCATATGACTTTGTACAGGCTTTGGTATTGCCCCATGTTATACAGGACAAATGGTAATGTTTTGTCCTCACAGTCCCATAAATCAGCTGTCATGCCATTGCCGTCGCTATCATGCTCTTGTAATCGCCGTTTTCATTGCCTTGTTGCTGTCGCCACTCGCACATTTGCATCACATACACAATTGATCACCATACACAAACATGTTAGTCTATCTGGTATTGCTCTGCGAAACCTCTAATGATGGTGGATAGCGAGTTACCTGCAAAATGTATCGCAAGACATTGTGGACTCGCATAACATTGTGGATATCATGGATTTTGGCTGTGTCTGTTTGGACCTAAAATAGTTTATTTTTTATTGGTAAAGATTCACTGCATTGTATTCTGAAAGAGCCAGAGACTGAACTTGACAAGTTTTGAGAATGTTTAATGCATCACAACTGCCCAAACACAGGTAAAATGCATTAAAATTTTTTACATCACACTGACATATCACCACTGAGGTTCCGTCGCAAAAAAAATGAAAAAAAAATGAATTTGAACTTAAGTTTCTATTCTAGTAATCAAGCTAGTATCACAGGATTAACAAAAGTAGAGTTACTTTATCAGTCTAAGCTGATTTAGTATTTCTCATTTTATGTTCCTTTAATGAACCATAGGTGGTCAAAATTAATTCGAAACTGTCCGCTTGGCATCCCTCACTACCCACTGTGCTGTTTCGAGAAGTCAAAACCCGTATATATTTATTTTATATGTGGGTGACCATATTTCCTTTCAGGTGAACTTCCCTCTGTGCACGATAGCCCACACTCCTCGGCTGCCAGAGCACTGCATCGAATATGTGAAGATCCTCTTGTGGCCTAAGGAGAAGCCTTTTGGAGGTCAGTGAAAGGTCTTACGAACAGAACGTTGGTAGCGTACAATCATAAACGGGAAAATGGTAATGCTTTCTATAGCAATAAAGAAACCAAAGGCCACGTTCTCCACCAACCATTTCTGGTTGTTTGCCTAAAGGCAGTGATTTTATCTGCTGCTTATTTATCTTTTTGCACAGAGTAAGCACTGAGAAAATTCTAGAAGAGTAATGTGTTTACCATTTGTTTAGCATCCTGGTTAACTCAATTGGTAGAACACCTGCTCTGGAAAGATGGTGGTGTACACTTAAACTACAATCAGATGCTATAACCAGTTATCTGTTCTAAAGAAGTAAATATAAAATTTGGTTAGTCAACCTTTATTTCAGTGAGTTTTCTCCTGCCATTACAAAACAAGAAATGTGGGACTCTGTATGGTATTAGTTATAGCAGAGCAAATTTTTTTTTTTTTTTGCAATGGTTTACATGTATTCTTCTAGAAAAATGTCAAATGCAATCTCCAATCGAATTTTCAAATATCTAACTTTTCATACCTGCACAATTATTTGGATGGCAGTGTATAATGGCAACCGAAATTTCGGACACTGCACAGGGTGCCGCTCAATTTTTCAGACATTGTCTGCGTGTGCATTGCTGCACACATTGCAGCTGTGAAGGAAGTTGCCTTAAAGTAGACTAAGCACCAAACCACAACTTTGGTTGCCGACTCCCAACGAAGTGGAGCTGGTTAGGCCTATTGGCCTAGGCAGTACGGCTGTGGCGAAAATTTGTGAACGGCTGGTGGAGTGGCTGGTCACAAGCTGTTGTAGGAAGCTCGCGATCATTGTGTTTGTACCGCTCGACCTCATCGGCAATCAAGCGTGAAATTTCATGCACGGGTTAAACTGATGGCTGTAGTCGTGGAGTTTGGGTCTGCATACAGCCCCCTCTGTGTCTGCAAAGTTGGTCAGTGACCGCTCGCCAACTGGGGTTGATGTGTTTGTGGGCATCAATAAACCCAAGGCTGTCGGAATTCACCTGAAACCTTCTTTTGCAGTATCCTTCGTGGCTTTAGGATGTGACTGGCAAAAGAATGAATTTATGTGCAAGATAAAGAAAGTACATTTTTTCAATCCGGCGACTTTGTCCTAATTGGTTGGTGGTGTTGGCCATAGGTACATGTAGAATGAAAAAGTGGACAACAAAGCACCCAGGCTGCTTTACTTTGACTTCTAATGTTTGCTTCTGACCTTGCAAGCATGCTTCCTGAAGCTTGCAATCTTCTTTCAAATATATCTTGTAGGAGTCTGAAAGGAACTCCTTAAGCAGTGTTCTTTTGTACCTTTCACAGAGGGGAATAGTTAACTCTCATTGTACAAACCCTATGCGCACTCTGAGGGATGGCGTTTCCATTCTAGCAGCAGATGACAAGTGCAGCATCACTTTCCATGAATGCTTCTATTCATCAGCGTTTTTTTGTTCTAAAGCATTTCATGCTCGCAGCAATCTGTAACGACAGGTGAAGACACTACACCGGCAATATTGCTTTGTGCTCTTTCTCAGATTGTTTATTCATTGTGATTCACCGTATACTTGCTTCTGTAACAATGTGGCACTGGAGTGGAAGCTACGAAATGTGTTTTAGTGCTCGAGACTCTTCTTGAGACTGAACGGACAATGCTATGATGTGGAGGGCCACATGGCAGAGAGATGCATGCGTATTTTTAGAGGGGTTCAAATACTGAAATTTTCTAATCGCACACAAATATTCAAGAAAAACAATATTTGAATATTGAATCAAATACCATATATTTTTTCAACTTCTGAACAAAGTGAGATACTATAAAGTTTGTGTTGTTCACTTGGTAAGAAAGGCTTACTTACATTATTTGGAACATGCATGTAATGCCGTTCACAGTCGGACGTCCCGTCAACTGAGGAGGTCGTAAGTGATAAACAGCTGCCTTCAGTTAGCCGGTGCACTGTGACAATGGCAGTAATCACCAGATGCATGTGGGTTGCTGTGTTCGTTGACGGAGATTAGTGATACTGTAGCACCGTGCATAGGATTCATTATTGATCAGAAGTTATGTAACCTATACTCACAACAACTGCAGCTCTCCTGCAGCAGAATCACTTGAAACAGTCTCCTCTTGCATCGTATACATTTTTTTCCCTCAAGACTCTAAGTGTTGTCATCCTTTGTATTTAAATAGGATCAAATATTTGGCGATTTCGAATAATGAATTGTTGAATGAATAGCGAAGACTGTTCAATTCATATTTGAAGTTTTCAGATATTTGCACAACCGTAATATCTTTATTGCACTCCTCATTGACTGAGCCAGCTGTAGGTTCCACTATGGCCCCACATTGATGCGTAAAAGAGAATTTAAGTTTGCCATCTCGATCTTTACCACTCCTGTTACACGTGTTGGCTCATTGTAAAAGTAATACAATACAGTTATTATGGCCTTGACTTTTGCTTTCCTTTTGTGCTGTATCTCAGTTAATTTCTCATGCTGAGAGGATGACACTGAGGTCACAACTTTTGTTGCTTAGGTGGTGCCTGCCGATGGGATATTGCCAAAGGGCTGTAGAACTGAGGACAGTGACTAGAATTTCTCACTGATATTCATAGGAGAAACAAAATTGGTGCTGACAAAACACGGCCTTCATTTTTTATTTATTTTTCCTCTGCTCCATGTAACCAGATGACACTCCCATCGATGGTGACAATCCTGATCACATTCAGTGGATCCACGAGAAAGCAACAGAGCGTGCCAGTGAGTACAACATCAGTGGAGTTACCTACAGGCTTACACAAGGCAAGTGTTTCTTGATGTGTGAAATTATTATTTCACAGATGCTGGTTTTTCCAGTGTGGAAGCAATATATTTTGCAAAAAATAATGCAGGTGAAAAGTTCTTGATTCTCTAAATTTCATATGGCAGTGATGCCGCCCCTTCAGAGCTTGGGAAAGACACAGAGGTGTGTGACTAGCCAGTAAGTCACAATGCACCTGTGGGATACGACGTGTGACCCACCTGCAGGTCATGACAAAGGAATGGGAACCGCTAAACGTGGTGTTGCAGGGAACAGGTGAATGATTCAGTGAATGTGGATGACGACCTACGTGCAGCAGTAAAGCTTACAAGAGTACTGTGAACTGTGCTGTAGCAAAATTTGCACGGAAACATTTAATGCAGATTTCCCACCAAGCATGCATTGTAACAGCGAGGTAAACTGTGCCACTTGTTGTGCTGATATGGTTTGAGTTAGCCTAAACAAACAATGATAAAAGAGGACACTTGTATGTGTGCACTTAAGCCAACAACTGTCTTTACTGCAGGTATAACTCCTGCCAGATAAAAAAACAGATGCGTTTTTCTGTTTTCTGCCTGTTAGACCCATCCAAGATGGTTGTTGGCTAGGGTGCCTACATGCAATGCCGTTTTAGGGTGGTGACAGCCTTTGTAAGGGTACTTGCCGCCGCCAGCTAAATTGGCGGGTTAATTGGGGGGACAAAAATGGCGAAAGATCAGCCAACAGACCACACTTCCCGCAACCCTTGGTGACGTGAAATTAATTAACTTCTTTTGATAAACTTTGGCCTCAGCAGCCAGAGACAAACGGGGCGTCTGAGCGCCGTACACGACACGTCTACGTTTTAGTTAAACAGATTAGTAAGGACAGTATTTATTACAGCACACTTCGAAAAGCACCCTTTATATATTATGTACAACTGGAAGGCAACGACAATGCTTAATGCAGTTCACATTCTTGGCGTGAGATAATCCTACCACTAGCACGCCATCGTGCCTTATAACTTCTTGCTTTATATGTGTGACATGACATGCAATAGAAAAGTAAGTAGGAAAAGGCAACTAGTATATTAACGATGTATGCAGGTTTCTTGTGCACACTGGCAGAAAACTAAATTAAAGAAATTTAATAGGTCACGTGCCAACATGATACACCAGAGCGTGACAAAAAAAGGCAGAAAGACTGGGGACAAAAATGGCTTTCTGCCAAATTTGGCGGTAAATAGCAGTCAAAATTTTGGTGTTGTCACCACCCTAAAACGGCGTTGCATGTAGGCTCCCTATTGTTGGCTCCAAGCTAATATAGTCTTGCAAGGGCATACTGGCACTGGCTCTTCTCAAGTGTGTCCTTTTAACATGTACAGGGTTGAGCTTGCTATAGTGTTAAATGTCGCAGTAGCCAAGCTTTCAATCAATGCAGTTTCTAGTCCAATGCTGTCTGTATGTTAATGTGCTCCTTGTTTTTGTCAATGGTTCACACTGGTTTAAGAGATACGCATTAATAATAGTTTGTTTGCACTGTAAAAAATTGAGAGCACTGAAGAGGAATGTTAACTTAAACTCTATTAATAAATTGCACTTTTTAAGCTGTGAGAAAGCCACTCCTATTATGTGAGAAGGCTTGGTAAGCCAGAAAATACGAAAAAATAAGACGGGAGGCGATGCCACCCTCATGTTCCTGCACCAGCTATCCACGACTCCATGGGTTTTGACAGCGTCTGTTCAGGTCTAGTTGGGTGTTTTTAACCGCTTCTAAGCCCTGGACAAGCTGGGTTTGTCGGCCGTTTTGGGTAAGAACTGTCAAGGACAAGCTCAGCTCGTTGAAAGTCCATTTAATTTTCCTGGAATGCCACAGACGAGCTGATTTCGTCTTGGCGCTTTGTCGTGCTTCTGGTAGATCGCAGTACACAATCCATGGGGCTGCGCAAGCAGGAGCAATAGCTTAACAGGATTTGCAGCTGGGGTAGCTGGTTCATGATATATAGTAAATTTAAAAGAGCGCAAGAAAGACATGGACAAGAATGAACAGCGAGGTGCTACGTGCGGCAGACGGGTAGGTGCGTGAACGACCGGGTCCTAGAGCAAGCTGCGTGACTAAAAACACAGGAAATGCGCATGTGCCTGCGCACTGCGATAGCTGCAAGTGCAGCTATTGCTTAGCGAGATAAAGATATTATGTTGAAGCAGGGACACTGTGGCACGGGAGCTCTTGGAAGCTTTCTTTATCAAGAAAAGTGGTGTTGGTTGGTGGACACATCTGTTAGCTTGAGTTTACAATTAATTACCTTACGTCTGATAAATGACTGGAGGAAATTTTTCGCTTTGTGTGCCGAAGATGCCGCCTGAGTCCAAGGACTTCGAGCCGACACCTGAGGCCACTTAAAGCAATGTGCCGGCACTTTAAATAAAGTTTATTTCTTCTTCTTTGTGTGCCCCTGTGATGTTTGTGTCGTGCATATGCAAACCTTAAATTTTCATTTCTTCATCTCACCTTTTCTTGAGAGGCGGCAGTTGTTAGCGTGCACTTGTGTTGTTCAGTCTTGTCCATGTCCTCTTTTTTTTTTTTTTTTTTGTGCTCCTAATTGCACTATATAAAGCAGGAGCAAGTTTATGCTGGCGGAGGAAGTAAAACATGTTGGCAACTTGGGTATAAAAATAATTCGGCCATTTTTGGTCATAATTCGGCATAATAGCAGGTTAGCACGAAATTCGGCATAATAGCACGAAAGAGGTTACTAATTAAGGGTTGCATTGCATTTTAGAGAAACCAAAAACCCTGCATAGCAAGTTTTAATGAAGTTTCCAGTGATAAATTGACCCATATTTGAGAAAATTTGTTGAAACCCATGCTGTCATACTGGCTCTGAGATTTTGACATGAAATTGAGAAATACGAAGTTTAAATGGCAACTTTTTCTACTACTAGCGCCACATGACATGTTACAAGCAATCATGACTTGGACAGAGAGCCATTTGCAAAATAAAGTTCATTTCTGTATCTCCACTAATAGTCAAACCTTTTTCGTAAAAGGAACGAAATCTGCAATTTGCAATTATGTTTTAACAAACTACTTTAGCGTTGTTCTTAGTGCCAACATGCCGTGATTCAGTGAAAATTGAGTATAAAGTGTTGTGAAGGTACCACTTGTTGATGTACAGCGTAGAAATGTATTAGCTCTTTTGATGCTTACTATATTTGCACGATTCTAACGTGCCCCTGAATCTAACACGCACCAAATTTTTGCAGGCTTAAAGAAAAAAAAATAAAAGTGCACCTGATTGTAACATGCACTTGAATGTAACATGCGCCTGATTTGTAAAAGAAAAATATAGTACATCCCTACAGTCACGATCAAAAAGAACGAGATGTGCGAAATTTTTTTTTAGTGTGTTTTTGTAATGAAAGTGGCCCGTCATCATCGCCATTTGTGTTTCCATGGCCACAGATACCAAGAAAAGAAGGCGTTATTCTCGAGCGATCAGTTTTAGAGTTATTGTTATGCATTACTTTCATGAGATTTTATGTGACTTGGCATTGAACTTGACCAAATATGCGGTCGAAATCATTCCTGGCACTCTGCGCAGATAGCGAGCTAGGCACAGCGCTAGAAACGCTGGTGGCCTTATATGCCGATGCATCTGGTGCTGAGTCGTGCGAAATCCCGCGAAAGTGACAATATGTCCGAAAGTGATCGCAGTCGAGCACAAAATGGACCTACAGTAATCTTACAGAAGTGCTCTGCTGCCTCTCGTAGTAGTGATGACACTGCCTCTGACGATTCTGACGGTAGACTGGTCCCTACGCCATGCAGGGAATTTTCAGACCCATTCTTTCAGAAGAAGCGCGCGTTAGATTCGTGCAAATACAGTATTGAGAGCGTTCTCTTGCTTGTTATTGTGTAGACAATGACACACTAATTTTCTACGTGTTGTTTCCCATTACCTTTGATGACGTTGCAGGTGTAGTGAAGAGGATTATACCGGCTGTGGCATCAACCAACGCAGTGATTGCTGCGGTCTGTGTAAATGAAGTGTTCAAGATTGCCACCAGGTAATGTCGTCACAAAAATTTTGCCCCATCATGCATGATGCTATAGTTTGTTTCTGGCGAGCCGAAGCAACGCGAACACAGAGTTAATTGTGCTTATATCACAAGTGGGAATGAACCAGTGTGGCAAATGGCCGTTCACTGCATTGCTGCTGTCAAACCTTGGTATAACGAATTCATACCTAACATGAAAATGCCTTCGTTATGTCAGATATTTGTTATTAGCTTAAGTTTCTTACATGATGATATTGGTGAGAAAGCATTTCAGATTTGCTTCGTTGTATGGTCAACCTAATGAGGTGCCGTGTTGTGTTGTCGAAACAGCTGCTGCAACCCTCTGAACAACTATGTGGTTTTCAATGACACCGATGGCATCTACACGTACACCTTTGAAGCTGAACGAAATGTTGAGTAGACATTTTTCTTCCTGTCCTAGCATAAACTGATGTGTGATTTGGACTTCTTAATTTACTGAAGTCAATCAAAGACCCACTGTGTTTGTCTTCATTCATTCAAATGATGACAGTTTCAATTTAAGTGCTTCAGCTTGCAAGTTGGAGTAAGATGACATTTAGAATATCGAACATAATGTTTTAGTAATGCTTGCAACTCTGGAGCAATCTTTATTTGCACCTTAGGGTGTGTACCAGTGGGGGCATTGGATATGTTATTCTGTTTTATTCCAATGGCATTTAAACAGTAGGGCTAATTTAACCGATGGAGAGCACCATATCAGTTATACATTTTCTTTTAAAATTTCTTATTTTGTTCTCGTTTGTTACAAGTTTTCTTCTTTTCTTTTTTCGTTTACTGTTAGCCAACAGGTCTGTCTATCTTGAATGGTATGGGAATCATGTTTGCTGCTCTCAATGTCGTGTTTGGTGCTTCAGTATTTTTCTGCAAGTTCTTTGCCGTGGGCGGTGTGTTCATTGCTAACACTGATTTCCACACAGGAGAAATGTCTCGCCTGCAGTCAGGTTCCTGTCACACTTCACTTTACTGAGGAGACCAAACTGCAAGAAATCATTGACCACCTGATCAACAGCCATGATTAGTAAGTTGAAGCTCATTAACACCTAAACTTCGTTGCAGATTTTTCAGGGAATTCGTCATGTATGGCTTTTATTTGGACACTGTGGGTGTCTAAATAAGGTGTTTTCACTAGGCAAGTGGGATGGTGTTGCAAATGTCCTCCTACTCGTTTATTGAATTTCCTCAATCTCGAGGGCTCATTCATTATGTTATCTTCATTGACATTATCATCACGATCATCATCGTTGGATGTAGACATAAGATTTGTGCAGGCTTGGCAAATTGCCTCATTCACTGGGGAGAGAATATTTGACAACTGCAAACTTTTTGCTTGCATACAAAATGTGTAATACACAGACAACTGGAAATGAAAGACCATGATTCAAATACTATATAAAAAGGAATGTGTGCAGTAGGCAAATTTTTAGTAAGCCTGGCTGTTGACTAGCCACATGATGCATAATGGGATGCTAAAGGGAAGCACCTGACTATAGTCAGGGGACCTGACTTATAGTCAGGTCATAGTCATAGGTACATCAGTTTAGGCTGGTAAAGTATTCTTTCAAAACCTTATTTTTGTTAATATTGTCATGATTGGTTGATTATTAGAAGTGAAAATGAAGGTGAATGTTTAACTTTTTTTTTAAATTTGCACTGAAACACCCATTGTCGGTACATCAGTGCGACGTGAATTTCAAAGTGTTTTTTTGCTTTGTTTTTTTTTTTTTGTTTTTTGTTTTATCCATTGTGGCTCCGTAACAATACTTGAAACTTGCTAAGTTCAGTGTTTGGCTCTTTTAAAAAACAACGTAGTAAAGGTTAACTAGGCTTGAGGAGACACCATCAAAATTAATGACGTCGCGGTGAGCTGGTGGGGGAGTTTCAAGGCGCTGTTGCTGCTCATCTTTGGTTTTTACATCTTGTCTGGCTAACCAGACCTCGAGCGGCTTTATTTTTTGCTATTGTAGAAGAGTAATTTACTTTATAGCACAGCTCAAATTTCCTTTTTAGCATCCCTCTAAATGGAGAGAAGAGCTGTGTGAAATTAATAACTATCTATGTGAAAATTATGTTAAAAGTGAATTCAGCACTACTGCTAGTGATTCAACTTTCGGGTCGACAACCTGAATGCTATGGAAAGATGCATATAGCCTGGTGCGGAGTGAGCAAGGTTATGTTATACACTGAGACGTATATGACAGAACAGAAACAGTTGACCTTGTTTCTTCTAAACAACACTGGTAGTTTGACCTCATCGTGAAAAACAAAACAAGCGAGGCCATTTCCTGTCGGAGGTATTAATGCCATATGCCTCCCACCCTCTGCGTGAGTTCAGCAATTCAGGTACATATGTGATCTACTATTTTATACCAAAGCCTGCTGCTCATCACAGTGGCTAAGTGGCCATGGTGTTCTGCTATATACTGAGGACAAGGTTGTGGGTTCGATCCTACTTTGCGCAGCTGTAGTTAGCAAGAACACTCATTTACTAGGGTTCAGGAGCATGTTGAAGAGTGCCAGTCCTCCACTATAGCATCTCTTGTACCCCATGTGTCACTTTGGCACGTAAGACCCCATCAGTCAGTCATGACAAAGCGCGCTGTTAGAATTAATGCAGTTTTAAATTTGCATATTTAGAGGACACCTTCACTGTACATTGTTAGCTAACTGCCACCAACATTTCTCCATGCTTAACTTGCTGTGTACATTTTCGGTGACTCAAACATGATAATCGACCCGCATGGCGGCCCACGCTTTCTGCACTAACGGTGATCGCTGAGGGCCCAAATGCAGCCACAATGATCCACAAAGGCCATTGCATTCGTCGTATACCACAAAGTATCAGCTCGGTGTCCCAAGCGCTCAGCAGTGGTGGGAAAAGTGTCGCCCGCCATGCACGCTGATTATCACATTTGTATTGATGACCACTGTGCATGTTTCCATGCCTTTCCTTAAATGCAAAATGATTTGGTCTTGCAGTCAGATGAAGTCTCCAGGCATGACTACAAATGTCGATGGGCGTAGCAAAACCTTGTACATGCCTACGGTTCCTGACATTGAGAAGCGGACGAAAGAAAATCTCAAGAAAACCTTGAAGGGTGAGGAAAGAAAAAAAACATGCATTGCTAAAACTAACACGTTCTGTCCAGTAGTTGAGGTACATTTTATGGTAGAATGTCATTTTTAATATATTTGCTCCAAGAGGTCTGCAGTGATGATAAAAATTACCCTATTACGGTAAGAACCTGCATTTTGTATTCGTAGCCATGCTCATTTGAACAGCGTGTTGACTGTAATGTGTCGCATAAGTGCTAGAGACCCTTCTTTTTGAACAATAAACCTGCACTGAGTGTGCAGCTGCCTCTGTAACAAAGTTTAATGTAAATGTAGCGCAGTTCTTTTTGACGATTAATCTGCCTGATGTAAACAGCTTTGTCTACTACCCACATCTATATTCTATTTATAGTGGCGCTTCTCAGGGTCAGCCGTCTATTAGCATTCAAGTGTGCACCAAATGAAAATCAGCATATGCACATGGAACCTTTTACATATGTGGCACCTGTCATTAGCATGTCTACTGTGCTTGTTTTTGCACATTTGAAGTTTTATTTTGTTTCTGTGCTCATGTGTTTTCTATGCTTCTTCTACCCACCTTCTCCCTTATCCTTTTTGATCACCTCTTATCTAATAGTGTAAGGTTGTGAACTGAATATTCTGCTCCGACTCACCTCTCTGCCCTTCCTTCTGGAGTCCTCTTCTTTTTATTACTATTTTGGAAGTTTGCCCCACTGCATAAATGTATGAATACAGTTGCTGACTGATAATTCAGACTCGACAGGAACCATCTAAAAGTTTGAATAATCGTGAACCCAAAATATCAGATTCGCGAGAAGATAAAGTAGCTTTGTATCACTAGTGACCAAAAAAAAAGGTGTCCCGTATTCTCGGATGATCACTTTTGGGGATAGTTTCATTTTCAGGAGATTCAGTGTAACTAGGGCCAGACGTATCGATGTTTGAGAGCGATGGAATTCTTTTATTCGTACAGTGCCAGCGCTTTCTTATGAAAGTGCCATGAACCACTGTTGCCCATCGACTTGTCTGGTGCTGGTCGCACGAAATATTGCGAAAGTGAAGGTATCTTTGAAAGGGGGTGATTGTCTGAGAATATGGGCCAAGTTTGTCAACGCGGTTGCTATGCGCATATACGCTTGCGTGTGATCTGATCAGTTTGTATCTTGACCACTGTCATGCTGTCACAACAGATCGACAGAAGTACAGTCAATGCATGCACCGAATCTTCATTCCCATAACATGATAACACAAGTCGACCGCGCTGCATTAGCTGAATGATCGTGAGTTTCTTCACAACAGTCATTGTGCTACTCTTCCCTCACTTAAAGGGGCCCTGAAACGCTTTTCTAACTAATCATAGAATGAATGACATGTCGCGTAATGAATCTCCTGCCGCAAACATGTTTCGAATCCTTTAGGTACAAGCCAAGTTGGACGCAGTTATCGGACCGACTAGCGCCTTTCCCTCTTCATTAATTTCTACTAGTGTGCTGGAAGCTACACTGGGGAGATGGCAAGGGAGCAATGGCCTGCCAGCCCTGCTCAAAGTTTAAACGTCTCAGCAGTGAGACGGCTCATGGTGGCACCTCGTGGCGGTCGTGGTATTTGCGCTGTGCTCTCTATCTCGAAGGCCACGCGCAGCAGACACAGCAACGTGCAACTGTCATGTGTAGACTGGCAAAGATAAAATGGTTTTTCTGTCTTTTTGAGATAGCAGGACATATATATATTTTTATTTATTTAACTCAAATGAGCTGTAATTGTATTGCTGAGAACCTCCTTGTGATCCCAAAATATGCCAATAGCTGTTGGTGGGTCTAGCTGCTTGCGATGAGTGTACACTGCATGACGACATTGTGATTGAGAGAGCGAGCGATTTTTGACTGCCTTTGACACGAGATTGAAAATTCCTTGCTGCATACAGTGCAATAATATTTGGCTCACATTTTGACAGGAGAGCGTCGTCAACAGATCGGCAACATTTTCTTACTATGTTCAAAAAGTGTATCAGGGCTCCTTTAAGCGCCGCCCCTGCCGGTGCAGACATGTAAGGTGGCACCACTTGAATCTACTTCAAGAAGTCGCCCGAGACCGTGTCGCTATTTAACATGTGAATGAACAAACGCTGGGCGCACAACAAACAGTAAATGCAGCTTTTACAACTCACTGGCTTGGCTTAAGATTTGGTGCCGTCGACTACCGGATCGATTAGGCTTCTGTAATTTCGGTTTTGATGAGGCACCAACGACACGGCCGACGAACATGTCAGTGACGTATGAAAGCCGAAATATCGCTTTTGTGTAGAAATCAGTGGACAAATTAGCGCACGGTCATGCATACGGAGTCCAAATTATCGAATGTGGTAAGGACAATTTCGAAATTTCGATCATCCTTATTGTATGAGGGCGATTCGGAAAGTAATGCCTCTGCCTCCAAGCCCAATACTTTGCCAATAGTACTGCAAACATTTTGAACTCTTTATCATTTATGCACTGATGTTTAAGCTATAGAATGTCACTTGCCTCACCTTCCTATCTCTTCTCATTCCGAAGTAATCAAGCAATCTATGGCATCCAGTGGTGACGTCCAGTTGAAACAGCGGGCTGTAATTTCTGACTGATGAATGTTGATGGGCGCACAACCTTCCGCAGTCAGAAATTCAATTACAGCCTGCTGTTTCAACTGGACGTCACCATTGGATGCCATGGATTGCTCGATTACTCTGAAACGAGAAGAGATAGGAAGTTGGGGCGAGTGACATACTATAGCTTAAACATCAGTGCATTAATGATAAAGAGTTCAAAATGTTTGCAGTTCTATTGGCAAAGTAGTGGGCTTGGAGGCATTACTCTCTGAATCGTCCTCGTATATTGGGTCTATGGGGCCAGTGGCAGTGCCGTGAAGCTTTCCAAATAATCGAGAATGCCCGAATGGTCTGTCGACAACTGATGTGGATCCAAGCCAGTTTCAACATGGCCAGGAATTCTAATCCGATGGTCTTGTGGGAAGAAGGGCCACTGTTTGCAGGTAGTGGCGCAGTCTTTTTCCGTGTAATTGAATAGTAGCTATGTGGGCAAACAATTTATGTTGCCTCACATCAGTTGCGAAAGAAACCACTATGAATGGCCCGGTAAGAAAGTGAGGGTAGACAAAAATGTTTTTTGTGGTATTTGCGCCATACTGCTCCATCCCCCGCCAATTGCGCCAAAAATGAAGCCCTGTGCCATACAGGAAATTTTACTACAAATAAGGCCACTTTGGCTAGTTTCGGTTTCAGTTGCTCGTCTTCTGTCTGGCTAGCTCCAATTCTGGCTACGATTTGGCTGGAGCCATTTTTTTTCAGACGTGGTGGTTGTTAAAGTTGGCGGCGACTATCATTGTGCGCCGGTAGCGCCGGGAATTTCAAGGGCTGAAAAATGGGCAAAAGTAAATACTATTATCCTGGTATTTCGTATAACCGCAACTAAGCGTACAATCGCGAAAGTGTAAGAGTCGTTTTGAGCGCACCAGCTAGCGTGTAGCCAGCTATGCGGCGTCGGAAGCGGTCGGAAGCGAGTGGTAGGCCTTTACCCTTTTCTCCGCGCTTGCACGTTTTCATTACTTGCCTTTGTTGTGATTGCGAAGTGGGATAAACAGGTGTAGCGGCTCAGCTTGTAGAGTGCGCGTGTAAAAGGTACGGCATTATATGGTTTAAGAGGAAGCTTTAGCTCGTGAACTATCTAAATACATGGAAAAGGAGAAATCGTTTTTCTCGGCAACCACTGCACCAAATTTGATGAGATTTGTTGCATACAAAATATAAGGTTTAAATCTAGTGACTGGTGGAAGCAGATTTTTTATTTAGGCTATAGATCTTTTTATAAAAATTGTCGAACATAGCAACTTTTCAGAAAACAAAACTATGTAGTTTACAGCTTTGTAAATTGGCCATGAAAAACGATATCACAATTCCGTAAATTGCATCTAATGGTGCATCTAAAGCAGACAAAATTTATATATAATACACTACTCTGCATTATACCGTTATTATGTGTGTGACTTTTGCGAAACCCTTGTAAACAAGTTCACGTAAGGTACAAAGTGACATATCAAATTTGTTTGCTTTTGATGATCTAACGGATGCAGTTTACAGAACTGCGATATCTGTTTTTGGTGCAAAGCTACAAATTTGTAAATGTCGTGCTTCTATTTTTTTTTTACCTTGCCAATTTTTGAAAATTCCTTTGAAAAAATTCAGGCTTAAAGTCAAAATTCTGCTTCCAACAGTCGCTAGAATTTAACTTTCTTTCACAAATGCAACAGATTTCATTAAAATCGGTCCAGTGTCTAGCACACCAGTGTTCCTTATGTAAATCAAATGGTGTAAGGCGATCGAGCCTTTTTGTAACAATGTTATCAGGTTCAACGTTTTAAAATATGATGCATGCTCCTCTAATGCAAAATAAAGCCTGATATGCCCCTTTTATCTCTTCTAAAACGGTATTTTAGTTGCTCCCAGCCTGCTCCAAAACAGCAATTTACCTGACGTTCCAGGCATTCCAACTTTGTGCTTCAATGCATAAAACAACGCTTTCCTCAAAAAGTTTACTGGAACACCCACCCATGCATTTTGTCGGACACTTTGAAAATTAATATCTCGAAAGTGGCTCAATCCTCAGAATTCGTTCCAAGTGGATACGCCTTGCGAACTCAGCGGCTACAATTCGTAGATTGAAAGATGTGCCGTAAAATAATTAATATGTTAATTAGCATAATTATGTTAATTATTTAATTAGGCGTTTTGACTTCTCGTGAAAGTAATGGCCGCCTCATCGAGTAGTTTAGATCAAGGATTACAATTGTGTTATCTGCCACAGGCAATTTAAAAAAATTTGGTGCAGCTAAAATGAAACAGCCTGTATAATAGACACACAAAAGGCACGAGAAGGACAGAAAAACAAGCGCTGAACTCTTCGTTGAATGATTTATTAGCGCAGTGACGTACATTGACAGCGCATATATAAAAGGGACACGTGATCAACGTAAACGCGAACAATTCCGAAACTACTTCAGTGCGTAGTTTTATTTCCACTTTCAGCCGTATTTGTACCAGTGGCGTTCCGGGAGAAGAAGGTGTTGGGAGGGTGGGAGGGAGAGAGTTAACATTTTGAAGTAAAAGAAGGGTGTAAGTATATTGTATAGATCATGGGGGTGGTAGTCTCCGAACACAACCCTGCAGGGCGCTCGCTTGTTGGCTCCGATATTCCCCTGTAAAGTGTGCACCACGTTATGCAATGGTGCGCGTGGTGCAGCATTATGACAGGCGGAAGGAGAAAAGAAGCATGTGTGTCATTTTTATGTGCACGTTTCGGGGAAAAAAAAAAAAGTTACGTGCTCTGCATGAATTAAGCCTCAAGGTATGCTGCCTGGGCAGTCACAGAAATAAATTAGTGCTAAGACCTTGGGCGGTAAGCACAGCGTGTCTTGTACAGCAAGCTAATTTTCAACATGTAGAACTTTCTCACAAGTTTAATGTTCGTTTGTCATGTCTGCTTGCAGAACTGGGATTTGTTGACGGCCAAGAGCTCCTAGTAGTGGATGTCACCAACCCTATGTATACAGTTTTCAAGATTGCCTTCAAACAACCACAAGAGCAGTGACGATTTATTTAACTCGTGATTGAATGTTGCCATTTTTGTCGTTTTTAGTAAAGTGGAAGTCTTGATTTTTGTGACAGTTCTTTTGTCTGGTGTGCTTGTTATTATGCTAGTAGCGACTTTCCATAAGTCATAGTAGGAATGCAACTAGATTAGGAGAAATGCAGTGGAAACTTTTCACGTACGTGACGGAGGTAAGGCTTCCTTTTATGCCCACTGTTGTTTTAATGCGTTCGCATTAGGAATGTCAAAGCAAAAAAAAAAGAGTATGTTTGTGAAGTGTAGAAAGCCGACCACGTGGTAAAGGTGCGTGTGTAAAATCATGGCCATATAAAGCCACTAGACAAAGAAGCCAAGGAAAGCATCGGGGAAATTAGCTGTGGTTGAAATTCAAACGTAGAAAATAATAAAGAAAAGGGGAAATGAAAGTGGACGAAAAGATAAGTTGCCACTGGTGGGAGCCGCCGAGCTCACAGGCTCTGCATTACGCGTGCGTTGTACTGCTAATTGTTCGTCCACTTTCATTTCCCCTTTCTTTATTATTTTCTACATTTCAATTTCAAGCACAGCTGGTTTCCCCGGTACGTTCCTTGGTATCATTGTCTGTTGGCTTTAGATGGTCAGGATTAACAAGAATTGAGCGTATATATATATATATAGAGAGAGAGAGAGAGAAGTTGCACTTCGCTACTCGAAGAGGTACAGGACATGTATCGAGTGAGCTCCTGAACGACACTTTGCAATGCGGTGAACGCGTTTTAAATCGTAGATTCGGGACCTAGAAGAGGTGCGACGTAATGCTAACGCATTTCTCACACGTTTCCCGCTAAATCGTCAGTTTTTTTTTCCTCAAGTAAAACAAACTAAGTATAGTTTCAGGCAGCGTGCCTTTTTCTGTGTATTCTTCGTCGATATTGCAATTTGCCCCCAGCGTTCACGGATATATTTCAAAATCGACTGGCACGGTGGCGCCTCAGCAGTACAAGTAAGTGTGCAGTTCTGCATCTCCCAAACGGCTCTGAAACGAAGTCTCGGCACCACACATAGAAGCAAGCTGTGTAAGCGCCGTGCTCGCAAAGAGACCAGCTGACAACCGATTTCTAGGGACCCTGTTCTTTACGACGCGTTGAAAACGCTCATCCTCGGTAGTGTCTACACCTGCAAAAGTTACTTCCAAAAGCGCACATAAATTTTGCAAGCATAATTTTTCGATCTGAGCAATCTCTTAAAAATGAAAGGGTCCAGACGCCAGGAGCACTGAGTAGTGAGAGCTACGTCTGTAGCCCGCCTCGCAAATTGGGAAAGCAATGCGATGGGTGACTTTGGCAGGAGTGAATGACTTTCATAAACCATCTGCATTCTGACTTTTCACCCCGTCCGAAAATAAAACGCTGCTGCATCTGTGGCTGGCTGTCCTAGGGCTAGCTAGTGGTGCCCTCTTTTGGCCGCGGGCGCCAAGTTCTCACCGCGCCACTACGGCCGGCAAGAACTGGCTACAGTGCGCGTCGCCCGATCTCCGAGGCTATAGCGCCATTTTTCTACTTATAATATGCGAAAATTTGGCTGCGCATTGGAAGTTTCAGAAAGAAAACATAATAAACAATTGTATTTATATATTTCAAAAAGGTGTGGTATGGAAAACGTTTTTGGGGTCCTGCAGAGCGTGTCTCTACACGCAGCCGGCCGCTCCCACGTAGGGACCGGACGGCCAAACCTCTCGGTCGCATCGTTGCCCAGAGTTGGTCGGCCAGAAGAGGGCTGTGGAGGACCGCATCCCACCTGGCCGAGTTGGTATCGATTGTTGAGTGTGACCGGGTACACCGCCTGAGCATGTGATCTAACGTGGCTATTTCTCCGCATGAGGGACAAGAATTGTCGGTATAAGTATCTGGATAGATCGTGTGTAAGAGACACGGGTTAGGATACGTACTCGTTTGCAGAAACCGAAGTTTGAGGGCCTGAGCTCTGCTGAGCCGCGGATGTGGAAGGGAGTAAGTTCTGCGTGCGATTTAAAAGAGAGTACTAATCTTGTTGTAGGTAGAGGGAATTTCCCTATTCTCGGGGGAGTCGTCTCCAAGCTGTCGGGGGGTAACGCGGTAGGTTAGGTCGCGCGCAGCTCCGTGAGCTGACTCGTTGAGGTTGGGGGGAGCCCTCTCTATTTGACCCTGATGTGCGGGATGATAAGTGGTTCTTGAGGGAAAGGGAAAGGTTGGCGCTATCTTCTGCAGCCCTTGAGGGAGCACGGCTCAGCGCCAAGTGCGGGAAACCAACAAATGAAGTGGTGTGTGATTTCCTTACCCCCGAGGAGCCGGAGGGCCGGCTTAGAAATAACGCCTTTTTAATGTGCTAACTGCAGACCTCGAGTCGCTATAAATAGCGTCTCGCTTGTAATCAAGTAAGGTCAGTGCGATTGCCATCTGTTTCAGAGTTCCTGGCCCGGGACCGAGGCAGCATTGGTAATTTGTTGTTTGGTCGTCACATGATAGGTGCCAAAAGTCATTTTTCGCAATTTGTTGCGAATAATTAATACAAATCCTTGTTTAAAGAGGAAAACTGCTGGTTTCAGTCAGTAAAAGACGATCTTTCCATCGGCGCGGCTATTTCGATTCACATTATGAATGGTTGGCTGTCCCTTGATCATTGATATGAACGGCGCTCAACCTCCGAGCACGAGGTCGCGGATGAAGTTCCAGGCCGCTAAGACAGCATAATGATGGAGGCAGATTACAAAACGGTAATCTACGGAGCTCTTGGTGCCTGTGAAAAAAAGGAAAAAAAAAAAAAAAGACCCCGATAGCCATATATTCTTGCTTTGAAAACTAAGTGAATGAACATTCTCATAAAATTGACAGGCAAGTTACCGAATCATTCGGTTATGTCAACTATGTCATTTGCACGAGAGCGTTTTCGCAGAGTGCGTCGTGCTACCTGTGGGAAAGCGGTTTGCTCGTGTGAAGCCATTCAAGCTAAGTACTCCTCCGGCGGTGGATGGTTGATCATCTACGACGCTGTGAGATGTCTAATTAAACCGTGTCAATCATTCCGTGATCTGTGTAGAAGCCGTGTGAATAGAGCGTTTCTTTTTCTTTTTTCTTTTACCTCTGTGTTATGTCACTTTAACTGCACAGCTGTTATCCTAGCGATTTTTCTACAGATCTACGTAGTCCTCTTAAAACTAGATTGCTAGGCGGCACAGCTAGAGCTCGGGAATCTTAGCTCCGAGATTTCAGTAAAGAAGCCAGAGAACACGCTTGTGTGTTTTTTCCAACGTGTTGTGGGCTTTATTTTGGTGGTAGTTGTGTCGGCGTCTGCGATGGCGGGCGGGAATTTAGCATCGCCGGCGCCTTCTGCGCCAGCGGTCGAGCGTCCTGATGGCGCGTGGCACGCACACTTTTGAGTCGCCTGATTGTCTGCATACGCGTCAGTCACAAGAGCGAGCGAACGGAAGGCGAGCTCGGTGGGGGGTGCGTGCTTTGCTTTGTTTGCTCGCGTAGGACAAACGGCCCCGACCGGGCGCTTCACGAGGCTACAGCGACGCCTTCCTCAAGCCACTGGTGCCGCAGCACCTGCTTGAGCGTGGCGCGCTTAACAATGTCCGGCTCGAGCATGTGGCGGATGAGGCTCTTGCACGAGGAACTGATGGAGTAGTTGGGCGGGAAGCGTACGTCGCGGTGCATCTGCAGCCTGATCTGGGTCTTGATGTTGGTGTCGTCGAAGGGCATCGTGCCGGTCACCATGATGAACAGGATGCAGCCCAGCGACCAGACGTCGTACATCTTGGGGTTGTACGGTATACCCTGCAGAACCTCGGGCGACGCGTACGCCGCGCTGCCGCAGTAGGTGGAGCTCAGCACGCGCTTGCCACTCGGGTCATCTGCGTACGCGAGGTGGATGGTGAGAAAGTGGTCGACGCGAAAGTTTCTTTAGGAATATGTATACACAGGGTTGTTCGCACGAACCAGGCGAAAACGGGTTCGGGCTGAGCGAGTGACGAGCTGAAGCAGCCCGACCCGCTCAGCAATATACATGTGAGCGCTGTCAAGAGCGGCTTTGTCGTGCGCACAAATTCTGTAACTGGAAAGTGGTTGCTCTATACCAGCTCAACTCGCTGGCACCGCTTTTGTCTTAACGAGCCTACATAGAACAGCACTTTTCGATGTTGCAACACGATAAACTTCATTAGCCGATTGACAGAGCACCTGTACGTGATGGACTCCTGGTGGCGCGTTGCCCAACGTTACTCATGGACAGCGGCTTTGGTTCCGTGGCGTGTTGTCAAGTGCAGGCTGCTTGCGAAAGCAGTATTGTCTCGCAAGCTCGAAAGCTGGCAAAGACCTCGACAACTGACAGCGTTAGCTTATAGGTGACCTGCTATAGAAACCCGCTTTGGGCATGATGTAATAAGCGGACAACTATTAATAAATTACGCATTCAAGCTTATACATCTTCGCCCCTTGTTTATGGCGATCGAGGGAGTCTACAAGAAATGCCTTGAACTCACGACAGAAGCGGCTGAATCCGAAGTCGGTCAGCTTGACCGTGTTCTCATCCTTGAGGAGCACGTTCTCGCACTTGAGGTCCCGGTGCGCAATGTTCTTGCCGTGCAGGTAGTTGAGCGCGCTGGCCAGCTGGCCGAAGTATCGGCGTGCTCTGTCCTCGCTGATGCGGCCGTGATTCTGCGTAGAACGCGAACGGCGTGCCCGTTATTCAGTGCCACGCGCACTGCGGTTATTCCAGCATTCCTTTCAGTGAGCTTTGGAAGACCACTAGAATCGCGTGTACTTGGGCGAACAAATCTCTATAAACCGGAATACGTTGATGTACGTTTCTCGGTCATAAACGAAATTTGTGACCAAGAAACCGGCGCCTTGACGCTTCCCCAATGCAACCTATATTTATAGGGCTTGAATGGACTCGTATAGTGCTCCGCCTTTGGGGAGATTTCAAAAAGTTGCCAGTGCCGTGCAGTACGGTTCTACAAAGGCACTCGCGTCTGACCCGAGAATCAGTATTCCTATAGTGGAAGCTAGCTATACACCATTAAGTTACGTCGCACAACGATTACGGCCTCTTCGATGAACACGTGCGTTGTGGTTTTTGGTGTAGCGAGAGCTTCCACCTGACACTAGCAGCCACTGCTCCCGCACCCTTCTCTTGCCAAGGCTCACCTTCTATGTCGTCTCCGTCGAGGAAATACCTCGGGACAATTAATTATACTTATTTGGCGAGCTTCAGATGGCAGTGTGATCTACGCTATAAATGCGGGTCACCGCGACCACGCGAATGACGTGTGAACAGCACTGCATGCTGCTCACCCGGATGTGGTCCAGCAGATCACCATGCTCGGCCAGCTCCATGATGATGAAAACCTTCTCTCGCGCCTGCAGGATGCGGTAGACTTTGACGATGTTTGGGTGCTCGATGCGTGGCAGGATGTCCAACTCGCGCGGGAGGAACCGGTTCACGAAGTCCGACGACGTCTGGTTTTTGGCGATGATTTTGACCGCGTACCGCTCCTGGCCTTTTGATATCTCCCTGCGTGCAATCGCCGCCGCCACGTTTGAATGTAGCAGAGCCGCAGATGCTACTTACTGGCGTTCCGTCTTTCAGAAACATCTTGGGTTCGTTATGCGCTTTCCGGCAACGTCTTAAGACTGCTGTTTCTGTAGCGATGTATTGGATGGGAGAGGGCGTTGGGGGGAGTAGGTTTCTTGCTATCTCTTATCACAGCTTTATAGGTTATTTAACACTTTAGTCAAGAATGCAGCTGTGCCATCACCACACGGCTAGGACAATTCATTCGATGCTTGAATACACATGAACTTATATACTGAAGGCCTTAGGTGGACAGAGGCTTTGTGCTTCAATGCCTGAAACCAGCGTTATGCCAATCGTTATCAGTATACTTACGCTGTCAGCTCCGCGTACTCGTTCACGATCACCATAATATTGTACAATTGCCGAACTAACGTGCATTCACATAATCATTATCAACAGTGACATCGCAAAGCACAAATTAACTGCAGGCGCGAAGTCGCAGACGTTCGGAGCACGTCGTTCGGAACAATTTTTCAAGCTGCCTGTAATTGCCTGTGCGCGTCGGCAGGCTGCTAGGGCAGTCGGTGGAAATTTCGCTAATGTGCGTTGAACAAGGTAGCCGAAAACAGAGCACCACAACCTATTAACGAGTGACCTTAGTGACCGCCCAACTACATTTCACAAGGAATAAAAATGAATAGAATGTGGAATGTCATTTAAAGGTTGCTGTGTTACGCTGCAATGTTCGCTCAGAACGATGCTTATCGGTAGCATTGAACACTGCCGAACAAAGCCTAAGCTAGGCCTTTCAAATAACTTAAAAGGACGATGCTATGGGCATTGGAGATGACGCGAATGACGAGAAGTTCTGATGGCTCGGTTGTGCTCGAAGCTACCCAGGGCACCCGAGCGTGATTTGGCATAGTGTCAATTAACACTGTTGGTCGCGAACACCAAAGTAAATATCTGTAGAAGGGTCGAGGACTCGAGGTCACCCCAACTATAACTACGGCTGTTGGGAGAACCTCACTGGCCATGCATGCGATAATGCAGTGCGTCATTTCAGCCGCAACCGCTACTCAGTATATTTTTCTCCCATACCTATATATACGCTGCTTTGTCACCATTCGCGCGAGAAACGGCATCTATAAGTATACGGAACATTTTCTGAACTTGGATGTTTCTTTTTTTTTTTGACACCTGTCTGTCTATATAGGGGTGCTCTAAGGCGTCGTACACACCTAGCCGTAATCCACTCGGTATCCAGCTCGCAACTTGAGCCCTGCAGAGCTAACGTCTCTGCCAAGTACCCAAGGCAAGCGAGCTACACTGCTGCTGCTGCAGCTATAACGATCGTCAGGGCAAAGCGACCGGTAATCTGACGACAACTGTGTCAAGAAACAAAGCCGGAAAAACTGCACGCTAAAGCGCTTTCTCTAAAAGACATCGCAAGAAACAGCTGATTCTGCGGTCTAGGATCTCGGCGGACGCGGAGCCCCAAGCCCACCAGTGCTAAAGACGAAGTCTCCCTGTCTTACCGGCTAATTCCGGATAAAAAGCTAAATTATCCGAAAAAAATGCCTCGCAATATTTAACGGAACTGTCACGAAAGGAGCGCTTCCTATTTGGGAAGATCCGCCGGGCAGTGGCTGGTCGGGTACCGGCTGGCCCGCACCGACCGCGGCAGCTCCCCGAGCCCGGCGGGGCCGGCGCGCGAGAGAGGCTTACTTGACTCGGCAGTAGGAGCCCTCGCCAATGGTCCTTCCGACGGTGTAGCCCTCACGAATGAGGCACTGTGCCGAGGAGACGCTGCGCGCGGGCAGCTCCCTGGCTCCGCTGCTCATGGTTCTTCTTCAGGACTTTTGCGGCGGCCGCAGATGGGGTAGGCAGCAGGCCACGCAGACACCGACCATCCGAAAGCCCACCACGTTGTGTTCGGAAAACCTGGTGGCAGCTGCAGGCGGTTCCATTGTTTCAGCCCGAGCCACGGGCAACATGCGTGCGTGCGCCGCACATCGCGCCACCAAGACTTCTTCTTCTTCTACTGTCATGATGCTCGCTGGCCACGCGTCCACGGCTGGACCACCAGCAGCGCAGCAGGTTATACTGCTCCCCTGGCTCCGTCCGTCGGGTCGCGTCTTGCCTCTTGGAGTCGTCGGTCCACAATCCGTGGTCGCTCGTCCAAAAGTGCGCCGCGGGTACGCCTTTATAGGAGGTTTAGACCGCAGAATCGGGACGCCCGATTGCAAGCACACCTCTTAACAAAGTGGCTTTTGGGTTGACCACCATTTACCTCTGCGTCCAGTACGTATATGGTGGTTGCAACTTGTTTTTCTCTCGATATTTTCTTCTCGCCTGTTACGTGTAAACTTTTTTGCTGAAGCTGGTCCACCTCTGAACTCCACGTGTTCAGTCTCACGCTTTCGTTGAACTTGCGTTCTGCACCCTTGACTGTGTCACAGATTGACGATTAATTATTCCACATCCTGTCGCACCTGGCTGTGATCAATACATGCAACTTGTTACATGTTGCAGTAATCCTTGCTCAGCTGCTGAAGGATGTCGTGCGTCCTTAGTAACCACCTGTGGTACCTCAATGTCATCCGACCACTCCTGCTCCTTGGGCATAACTCGGTAGCGCAGCGTTTCAGTAAGCGTGTTCAGCGTTGATATCAGATCTGTTACGTATTATTATTGTGCTCCCCGCAGGGGCGTCTGCGTCAGCAGGCGTTTGGTGAGCTGCGCCACCACATACCCGAGCACACGAGGGTTGGACCCTCCCGCGTCTAACCGTGCGCTGCTTAGCCGTGTCCGGGGAAAAGGGAATCCTGGGGGTTGAGCTGATGCCGAGTGTTTGGACCTTTAACGCACCTCGGCGGAGGCAACACACCCCTTTGGCCTCGGCTTCACGTAGACGGCACCCCTGGGCTGACCCACCCGGGGGAAATCGGTAGTTGCCTTTTCCTGTCTCTCTCTCCCTTCAACCTTCGTCTTTCTCTCTCACTTTCCACCTCTCCTGTCTTCTCTTCGCTTCGTTTTACTCCCAATTTTGCAGACAGCAAGGGTTAACCTGGTGTAATTTATCCAACCTTGGGTCTATTATATTAGGTTATAGTGGCTACGTACAGCTGGCGTCTGCGTCTCTTTCGGGTCTCGTAGCGTCCCCTTGTTGGGCTCGGTGGTGGGCGACTGGCATAGCTACCGAAATTGTCGTTACCTTTATGGCGTTCTCGTCATTCCCCCAACTCCCTGGTTGACAGGGGCGTAGCCAGAAATTTTTTTCGGGGGGGGGGGGAGGGGGGGGGGGGCTTCACCGGCCCGACCGGGGGGGGGGGGGCTTTACGTCACGTGATCGATAATATATGTCCCGTAGTTTAAGCAGACTCTATACATGTATATCAAAAACATGGGACCGCCCCCCCCCCCCCCCCCCCCTCGCCTGTGCGTGTGCTTGTGAAGAAATTAAGTAAAAAGTAAAGTAAGCTCGTAAATACAGTAAGTACGACAGGTAAAGTCGGCGTTTGGAGCAACGGTCTCTCATCGCGCGACTGAATGGACCAGTCTTCGAAAACGCATCATTGAGACGACTCGTGCTATCGGAGAAGACATCATTAATTGTTAATTTCCGTTAAGCGTAGATGGCGTCGTCCTCGTCGGGGCGAAGTCAAGGACGGCTACACGCGTGAAACCGCACGTGTGACCAGGCTATACCTACTCCCATAGCAATAGCTTGTTCGCTGCGTCTTTGCGCTAGAAAACTTAAATACGCGCAAAAACGCGTAATGCTTTTTTTTTTCTCGAAGCTTTCGTCGCCCTGCTCCCTGAAGGAGAGTGTTGCATTTCCTGCGGCAAGGGCATAGGCCACTGTGTCTTCAGCTGTCTGCAGGCGTGCAGCCGTCATTTGCCTTTACGTCAACAGATTCAGAATTGTACAGAATATTTCACCGCACAGCATAGATATGGCATGTGCACGCATTTAAAGTAGTGCGTGCAACTCATTTCTGCTTCACTTACGCCGGTGCAAACAGGAAGCGGCCTTGTACCTCACATAATCTCGACTGATTGGTGTACTAGTGATGCAGGAATGAACTCCGGTCTTGTTCAGTGCATAGTGCACATAATTAATTTCTCAGGACGCGTGAACTCCGACGAGAACTGTCAGCGCCTGCAACAAGAGTTTACTTACGCTGTACTGCGCACAGCAGTAATTCATGCTTGTCGGCTGTCTGTTTCGTGCATTCTGTTGCGAGTCGGTGGAATTTCACTGCTGGCATCAACCTCTTCGTGTGTACATTGCTGGTTTGGGATTCCACAACAAAACAGCAACTACCAGCCTTCCGTAATTGCTGGTTTGGGATTCAACAACACAACAGTAATTACCAGCCTTCCGTAGGGGCGCAATCGCAAACAAGAGAAGTTTCTTGCGCAGAAGATCCTGCGCGAGCGCGGCCTAACCGGCACCTGAAGGGAAGCGGCGGAAATGTATACCGGAGATTTCGACCACCTGGGGTCTTTAACGTGCACCTAAATCTAAGTAAACGGGCCTCGAGCGTTTTCGCCATCATCTAAAATGCGGCTGCCGCATTTGTTGCTTCATTTGTTGCGCATTTGTTGCTTCAGAATGCGGCCGCCACATTTTCGCCCAAAACTTCACAGTGTGTCAAAGCCTTGACAAATACCGTGACAGTTTTTTCCATATGCAGACATGATTCGCTGTAAATTACCAACCCAAACGGAAGCGCCCAGGAATGAAATTGTGATAGTAGCACCGGTTTCATGAATTATGTCAGCGCGCAGCGACGAGAACAAAGGGTGGGTAAGTGGGGGGAAGGGGGTTTGAACCCCCCCCCTCTGGCTACGCCCCTGCTGGTTGACCTCCCTGCCTTTCCTTTCTTCTTTTTCCTCCTCCTCCTCCCCAACTCTCTGATCGCCCTCATAAACGAGGGCGCACCGAAGAAGCTTTCAAGTTTTTTGGCCGCCAAGTTGATAATTTTCCAAGATTTCATGTCATACATTCTGAGAAAGCAGAAAAGTCAGCAAGAATCGTCTCACCTTTCCTGGTTGCAAAATCATTGATGGAAGCTTTTGGCCCAGGTTACAAAGTCTCCAAGTTGGCAAGCGGTGATCTACTTCTGGAACTCCGTGATAAAATTCAATATGAAAAGCTACCTAATCTTGTGTCTTTCGGGGCCATTCCAGTGAGTGTCACCCCACACCGTTCTATGAACACCATTCGTGGTGTCATCTCCGATGACGATTTAATGGAGCTGAGACTGGACTTTTGGAGGGATGGAGTGACCAGAATGTCATCAATGTGAAAAGAATTAAGATGAGGCCTGATGGTAAAGAGATTCAAACCAAGCATCTAATCCTAACATTCGGCTCAAGTGTGCTTCCCGAGATTATCGAGACAGGCTATGTAAAGATCCGAGTCAGGCCTTATATCCCAAATCCCCTCCGCTGCTTCAAATGCCAGAGGTTTGGCCACAGTTCTCAGAACTGCCGAGGCCGAATAACCTGTGCCAAATGTGCCGATGAACACCCATCTGAAAATTGTGAGAACGCGCCACACTGTGTGAATTGTGATGGGGAGCACCCCGCATACTCGCGATCGTGCCCATCCTGGAAAAAAGAAAAAGAAATCGTGACAATAAAAGTGAAGGAAAACATCGTTCAAAGAGGCACGCAGGCGGGTAGTGTACCTGCCAAAGAATACCTTTGCCGAAGTGGCGCGTCAGGGGGCAGCGCCACAACAGCCTCCGGCGGCGGTCCGGCCCGCACACAGTGAGCCGGCGGTGACGCCATCCGCCCCCTCGGCGGCTGCAGCTAGCGCTGCGCCACCATCCCAGAAGAAGGGGCCGTCGACCTCCGGGCTGGTGGCCTCAAGGGTCTCGTCTCTTGAGATGAGGCCTCCACGTCCAACACAGCGCTTGCAAGAGCGCGTGTCCAGCGCCTTGCTAGAGGCGATGGACACAACAACCAGCCAGACGGCGCCATCAGCGCCTAGGGAGCGGCGAGATTCTCGCGATCGCTCCAGAAAAGAAAAATCCCGCATCACAGGGCCCGACAAAGGCTCTGTGAACTGATTTGCATTCCCTGAACACACAGCACAAACTCCTCTTTCATTATGAACACGCAAATATTACAATGGAACGTTAGGGGTCTCCTTCGTAACCTTGATGATGTCAAAAAGCTTCTTCTTAAATACAGTCCGAGGGTGCTGTGTGTCCAGGAGACGCATCTCAAAGCAGAAAACACAAACTTTTTAAGGCAATATGCCATTTTTCGAAAGGACCGCAACGACGCTATCGCATCGTCGGGCGGTGTCGCTATAATAGTCGATAAAGGTGTTGCCTGTCGGCAATTAAACCTCCGAACTTCCCTTGAGGCAGTTGCTGTCCGAGCAGTACTGTTCGGTAAGCTAGTCAAAATTAGTTCGATTTACGTCCCTACTTGTTATCAACTTTCCAAGACACAGTTTCAAAGCTTCATTGATGAACTTCCTCCGCCATACATATAGTTGTTGGTGATGTGAACTAGAGCACTGCACGGGCTCGGGCTTACCCTAAAGCCCGGGCCGGGTAGAGCAGTTTTTTCACGGGCTCGGGCCGGGCTCGGGCACGGCGTGTGCTTTTTGACTCGGGCCCGGGCCGGGCTCGGGTTTTTTGACGCGGGCCCGGGCCCGGCTCGAGCTTTCTGGTGGTGTGCATGCAACGTGCAGCGAGTTATTCTCGGGCATCTCAACTCTGAAAAACATGTATTTTTCGGTCTCGAGCCGGGTTCGGGCCGGTTTCGAGCCGGGCTCGGGCCAGGTTCGAGCCTAAGGTAAAGGGGTGGCGGGCCGGGCCGGGCGGGAAACGTAGATTATTTCCGGGCCCGGGCCGGGCCCGGGTTTCGTCATAAATGTTTTCATCGGGCTCGGGTGGGCAGCCCAACGTAAAAACAGGCCCGGGCCGGGCCCGGGCTGAAAAAACTGGCCCATGCAGTGCTCTATTGGTGAGTCCCGAAGTCGTACCCAAGCTTTGTTTTGATTTTTCCGTGCTTGTTTACATTCTTCATTCCACCACGGAATGCGACGTTTATTCGCAAGTCCGTTAGTTTGACAGATGCATTTCGTGGCAGCGTCAATTATAAAGGCTGTTAATAGGCCACAGCGTCTTCTATATTAAAGGAGGCAATATCATCCGTGGTTAAATATGCAAGTTCTCGGAAAAGTTCCCAGTTACCCGTGTCAACCCTCCATCGGGGAATGTGTGGTGAGCATATATCTTGTTTCGTTATGTTTAGTATAATTGGGAAATGGTCGCTCCCAAAGGGGTTCCTCAGAACAGACCACTCCAGATACGGAATTAGGGTACTCGATACTATACTTATATCAATAGCTGAGTATGTGTTATGTGTAACGCTGTAATAAGTTGGCTATTTCTTGTTAAGCATAGATGCGCCTGAAGAAAACAGAAAATTTTCTGTAAGGCGTCCTCGCGCATCTAAACGAGAGTCGCCCCATAAGGGGCTATGAGCGTTCACATTAGTGCACTGCACGGGCCGATTTTTTCAGCCCGGGCCCGGCCCGGGCCCGTTTTTACGTTGGGCTGCCCGCCCGAGCCCGATCAAAACTTTTATGGCGAGACTCTACGTTACCCGCCCGGCCCGGCCCGCCACTCCTTTACCTTAGGCTCAAGCCCGGCCCGAGCCCGACTCGAAATGGGCCCGAACCCGGCCCGAGACCGAAAAATAATGTTTTTCAGAGTTGAGACGCCCGAGAATAACTCGCTGCACGTTACATGCACACCACCAAGCCCGAGCCCGGCCCAGGCCCGCGTCAAAAAACCCGAGCCAGGCCCGGGCCCGGGTCAAAAAGCACACGCCGTGCCCGAGCCCGACCCGAGCCCACGAAAAACTGTTCTACCCGGCCCGGCCCGGGCTTTCGGGTAAGCCCGAGCCCGTGCAGTGCTCTAGTGAACTTCATCGTGCTAACTCTTACTGCTTCTGGTACTGGCTTAAGGTGTATTGCAAGATGACAGTGCTCCACACAGCAAAGTGTTTCTCCTTAGTATGGTATGGTATGATAAAAAGTTATCGCAGTTTCACCTGAAAGGCGAAGCATCAATTGCGATAGCAAATTTGTAGAGAGCTATACGGAGTAATGATATTAGCTTTATCAGCTGTATAAACTTGGACATGCAGCAGCACCGGCAACACGCAGAACTGTTGTCGACGCCGTCGGCGTTTTGCCCGCGTTCGCACTAAATGCGTGCGGCGTTGGTGACTGTTGCCGGAGCCTCTGATATAAATAGCCACTTGGTGCCGCAGCTAAACGTCGCCTCCCTTCCCTCTCCCCCTCCCCCACGGCCTTTCGCGCGTCGGAAGAAGGCGCATTTGCACTACATATATGGTGATTGTAAAGGAGGAAAGAGACGCCTACTTCTGCAGCCCTTTATCGAGCACGGCGCAGAACGCGCGTTTGTTCTCCGCCGTGCGTTCACTCTCCGTAGGGAGCCTACATGCAACGCCGTTAAAACGCCGTTGAATGTAGGCTCCCTAACTCCCCGTGAAAGCGCGCGCCCCTCGCGCCCTTTCACTCGCACATACAGCGTTCGGCGCGCGGCGACGATTTCATCTCCATTGACGTCATTCGGAACCTCACGGCGATGGCGACGGCGACGCCGACGGCAGAAATCTGCTTTTGAGTGTCCATATAATTGCTATCGCAATAAAACTTTATTACGGTCCCTCGGAACGCGCGTCAGCGCGTAGCGGACCGCTCCCACGTCGGTACAGAAAAGGCCGAGCCTCTCTGCTGCGTCGCTGGCCCGATGGACAGCCCATAGCTGTGCTTCAAAATGTCGCTTTATTATTCAACCAGTGACCGCTGCAGTCGACCTTCAACATCGGTTGTCCTTGAGCCTGACAAAGGAGCTGTCACCGCGCGTTCCGGCGCTAGTTCAAACGCGGCGCGATTTCGGCAAGCGCCGTGCTCCGGTCACGCAACGATCGGGCCGGTGTGCGTCTGCGTGTATCTGGGCATCTGCGTAGTGGCGGAGCCAGTGCATGTGTGTGTGTGTGTATTCTGTGGACAGCAACGACACTGGGTCGTTATTCACGCGGGCCGACGTGCACGCATCGATCGACGCCAGTGGGTCACTGGCAGAATCATTTAATCACATACACGTTTCGAAGCTTGGCTTCAATATCTGACAGTTTTAAATGCGAAGTCTATCTATCTATCTATCTATCTATCTATCTATCTATCTATCTATCTATCTATCTATCTATCTATCTATCTATCTATCTATCTATCTATCTATCTATCTATCTATCTATCTATCTATCTATCTATCTATCTATCTATCTATCTATCTATCTATCTATCTATCTATCTATCTATCTATCTAGCCGCCTACGTCTTGGTGCTGTCATGGTCGTTTCGTTAAATTGGTATGTACCAAAATTGGCATAGTATGACAAGAGTGTAATAAGAACATAAATGATAACTCATGACATGCGTGTCGCGTGGGCCATGAAACAGCCGCCTACGTCTTGATACTTTCATGGTCGTTTCGTTAACTTCGTATGTGTCAAACTTGGCATAGAATGAAAAGAATGTATGACGAACATTCTTCTTTCTGGGGTTTTACGTGCCAAAACCAGTTCTGATTATGAGGCACGCTGTAGTGGAGGGCTCCGGATTAATTTTGACCACCTGGGGTTCTTTAACGTGCACTACAATGGAAGCACACGGGCGTTTTTTTTTTGCATTTCTCCTCCATAGAAATGCGGCCGCCGCGGCCGAGTTTGTATGACGAACATAAATGATAGGTCATGACGTGAATGTCATGACATTCGTGTAATGTAGGTCATGAAACAGCCGCGTATATCTTGGTGCTCTCACGGTCGTTGGTTGGCCCCCCGCACACTGCTCCGCATAACATAGATTCCCACAGGGCGTGGGATCTGCCGGCTTTTTTTCTGTGACGAAATTACTTTTCGCGGCTCTTTACATTTTGTAAAGCCTATGCTTGGCACCTGTGCTTCGGACTTAGGAGAAGCCCACACACCGGCTTCATCTGAGCGCCTTTATCTGAAAGTTAGTTTGAACTAGTGACCGCAGACAAAGTCTGGAACCCGGTGGTGGCTTCATGAATGACATGTATGCTTACTTATCAACAGAATGTTGAACTTGCTTTCACCGTTGTGCATCCCTCTTCATAAGTCATCATCTCTCATAACACCTTTATGACCCCGTTCCCCCTCCCATTGTGCAGAGCAGCAGGTTAGAGCGCGCTAACTCTGGCCGACCTGTCTGCCTTCATTCAAATAAATTCTCTCTCTCTCTCTCTCTCTGAGTGCGATACAAACGACACAGGGCTGGCGCGCGTACACACGGCGCAAGAGTAACTATACTAATTATATTTCATGAGTTGTACATATGTACGAACCTCTAGCGACGCTCGACTTTGACTCGTGCGTGATTTCTACGGGAGATTCGTGTTTGCATTATGCTGCTTTAGTGGAACTGGACTTGAACCGTGCATCAAGCTCAATAGTTGCCCCTCTTGCAAAGCCACTGTATGTGTCGATCCTGCGCTCTTCGTTTCACGTGTCGCATTTTGTGTGCGCTTCCCATTCGCTAGTGATTAAAACAATACCTTCATAACAACCTGATTTTGTCTTAACATTGCGTCTGCGCGACGCCAGTGTGTAAGCTCGACTCTCACATGTATCGTCGTGTTACGTGGGTAATACAGAGGACTGCAATTCACCCCCTCACCAACTCTCGTGTCTTGATGACGTCACTGAGACATTGGCTTGCGCGAATAAACGAATACGCTGACAGCCATGATGTCGCCGCAACTGCTAGTATTACAGTACATGAGAATATATGTAGCAGAGCTTCACAAAAACTGATACAGATCGGCGAAGTTCGCATTGTCTTGCAGCAGAAACGCAGCCGCCAAAGCTCAGGGAGAAAAGTAAACGTTTCTATGATCTTGCTTAGCCGCGGAGCTCGTTTTTTAGCTTTTGAATCCACAAAGGCAAGTCAAGTTGCTTATATACGTATAACCAACGATCGAGACCATGCCACCTCGCACTTGTGGAGGCTTGGCGAGTGACTTCAGGCTCGTGAATCCCCCCAAAACAGATGTCCGAATATTCACCACCAGATGCGGCCACAGGCCCAGATACGGTGGCTACCCGGCAGCAAATTATAACAGCTGCCAGGCTATACACAAACTGATCAGACAGCTATATGTGTTGTCTCACGAACAGTAAGTTCGTTAAGCCAATCTTTCAATTCTTACAAGAGGGCCGGCCTCCACGCTCTCACATATAAGGTGCTTTTTTTGCATTTTTTAACTCCACCAAAATTCTAAATGCCTGTGCAAATAGAACAGTTCTCACCCTTGAGCTGAATTACTCGATGAAGCGACCATTACTTCTACGAAAAATCAAAATGCTTAATTGAATAATTAACATAATTGCACTAATAAAATACTAAATACGGACGTTATGGCACATATTGCAATCTAGGAATTGTCGCTATAGTGAGATTGCGAGGCGTATCAACTTGGAACGAATTTTGAAGATGGCGCCGGTATCGAGATATGCGCCGTTAAACTTGCGGTAAAAATGCACTGTCCTGCTTACTTTTAAAGAAAATGCTGTTTTATGCTGAAGCACAAAATCAAATGGAACGCCAATGCAATCGTCGGACAGTGAAAATTAATATCTCGAAACTGGTGCCGTCCTGAGGGTTCGTTCCAAGTATCGCCTTGCGAACTCACCGACTACAATTCGCAAATTGCAATATGTGCCCTAAAATAATTAATTAAAAAGTTAATTTGTCTGATTATGCTAACGATTCAATGAAGTATTTTGATTTCTCGTAGAAGTAATGGTCGCTTCATCGAGTAATTTAACACAAGGGTTACAATTGTTCTATCTCCCACAGGCAATTTTTAAAAATTTGGTAGCAGCTAAAAAAAGTTGGAGTTCCGCCTAAAGGTGAAACATCGATTGAGATAGTAAATTATTAGACAGCTATACGAAGTAAGCATAGTAGTGTTATCGGCCTCATAAACTTGTAAACATTCGCTTACTAACTAAATTAATGAGCCTGGTGTCACGCACGCACAGGCACACATGAACACATCTCACTCGATGAGCGCGAACACTCGCTGTCAAAACGCTGGCGTGAGTAAGCGCAGGCAGCAGCTGCGAGCGAATTGACCTTCGTGATGCCTCTCGCTTCAAAGCGAACAGAGCGGCGAGAACACGGCGCACACGAAGCTATCAGCACTCGGCGCACTCTGTCCCCATCGCAGATCGCTTTCAAGATATGGCCGGCACGGCCGCGCCATATGCAGCCACCACCGGAGTAGAACGCCCCCTCCCCCCTCCCGGTGCCTTGCGCGTGATGAAAGGCTTCCTCCCCACCTTCCTCCCTTGCGCGCGCGAGATCGAACCGCCATCGCCCGCTTATCCTCGCACGCTTTCCCTTGCACCTACAGCATACAGCGCGCGGCCACGATGTTATCGCACTTGGACTTTATCCGGAACATTACGGCGATGCCGACGTCGACGGCTAAATTGCGCCTGGAGTGTCCATATAATTGCTATCGCAACAAAGAGCACCTGGTATACCATGCTGCAGGGCACGCTCTGCGAATCATTAAAATAAAGGTCGCGTGAGGCCACCCACCGCGGTAGCTTAGTGGCTATTGCGTTGTGCTGCTAAGCTGGAGGTCGCAGTTTCGATCCTGGCCACGGCTGCCGCATTTCGATGCAGGCGAAATGCAAGAACGGACGTGTACTTCCATTTAGGTGCAAGTTGAAGAACCCCGGGTGGTCAAAATTAATGAAGAGTTCCCCACGTACGGCTTGCCTCATAATCGGATCCCGGTTTGGGCACACAGATCCCCAGACTAAGTTAAATTATCTAATCGCGCGAGGCGATCCAGAGGAAATGTAAAGAACAAAACAAACACGGGGTTTAGAAAGAAAGCTCGAAACAATCAGAAGCTCGACCAGCGCTTGAACAAGCCCGACTTCAATACTGGTACAGAAAGAAAGAAAGGAAGGATTGATCTGTCCAATTTGGCGAAGCGGCGCTTTCGAAAGCCCTTCAAGAGAAACGTCGACAAGATTGAAGGAAAGGAGCAAGAGTTTCGATTCGATTGCGAAATGAGCATAATGCAGAGGGGCGCCGGAAGAGCCCTGTGCGTATAAAGATTTAGAGCAGCTCTGGTCGTTCTTGTGCTGGAGAAAGGATATTTCTGACACGTTCTATCTGGCAGCGTAATTTTGTCACGTGGAACGGAACTCATTATGCAAGTTTTAGGAACAGGTTTTTTGCAACCGGTTTCATTTCATTTTTTCATGTCATTTATTTATACTATCAGCCCTGCTAGGGCTATTACAGGGATGTAAAGAAAAACACCCTAAAACCTAAGGCACTTCCACTGAACAAACAGCAAGGCACGAACAACATGTACACACGAGAAATAAATTATCACGGGAGAAGCAAATTCCTTTAAACAAAGACAAAGACAACAAGGATACCATGACACTATACAACAACGACGTCCTGGAACTGGTTTCGAGTGCTCGACATGTTGACGGGAGTGTTGGGTCATGCTCTCGATTGGTCGGCCGAGGCCCTCGCAGCACGTGACCGGTGTGAGAAGTACTGCGGTATTTGTTTTGAAGAAAAAATAAGTAAAGGCTTTTGAATTCATATCCGACATCCGAATACGCTCCACTTACGCGTGTACCGTTTTATCTACGTGTTTATTTTATGGCCACGGTAGGCGATGGTTGACTGTGACGAGAAAGTAAAATGGTAGTTGGAAGAGGTCGAAGCAGAAAAAGCAAAATACTACTACTACTACTACTACTACTACTACTACTACTACTACTACTACTACTACTAATAATAATAATATAATAATAATAACATAAAGTGTTAAGCAGCGGTTGTCAATCTGGTGTGAATATTTTCCTGTAAGCCTGCTAAGAAGGTGAAATGGTCCGCTTCACTAATTATCGTTCTTCATTCATTTAACAATTTACAGTTGCGGAAAATCCGGTGACATATTGTACTTGTTGCCAACATTATGAATGAATGAATGAATTAATTAATTAATCAATATGTCTAACCCTTTTACCTTCTGTGGAAAAGGAATTAGTTCATCCGTTGCACTTTCGGGAAAGAATAGGCTACGTTGTGGACGCGATAATCCAGCTCAGTTAAGATTAGAGTTATCGTCTTCATATCCTGCGTGACTGCCCTTGGTGGGTGTATATAGCCACCAGGCCTCGGAGGCGCCGTGGGAGATAGTCCTATACCTACGCGGCGTCTTTATCGCCGTCATTAAGCGTCGGCTGATGCACCGCTTCGGACAGTGGCGTCGTCACGTCGACAGGCGAAGCGGCCCATTACTCCGTTCGATCGTAATGCACGCGCGCCAGTGTACGTCTGGGCGCAACAGTCATAACAACGACCGTTGCGTGTACCGCTGAAATGTTTGCATTCGTTTCGATCTTTCTTTCTTCATGCCACGGGCTGTGGCGACCGAGTAGCGGCAGTGTACAACCACGTTTTCGCAAGGTTCTTGCACGACAGGCTCGTGTCTGTTCTTGGGTATGTTTTTGGTTTGGCCAAAGTGAACTTAGCGCGCAGCTGTCAACACCGCGGCATGTGGACACAGGCTAATTAGTCTGCTACTCTGCCTCTACTCTGTTACCTCGACTAGCTCTCCCCCCCCCCCCCCCCCCCCCGAAACACGTATCCACCTTTTTTGTTCACCTTTTGTATTTGTTAATACTTTTTGACAGAAGCAGTCCTGATCATGTATGAGACGACGTTTCGAACCACGAGAAGTCGCCATCGTTCCAAAGCCCAAGCGGAGTTTAGAATTACATGGTGGGGCCAAAATAAAGGAAGACTTTCAGAAGTACTTACAATCGTTTTAAGGCGCAGTTAGCAACCAAGTGTTTCTTGAAGAGGGATCGTACTGCGTCAGGACAAGTTCGAAATGGCCAAGAGACGAACCGCCGTGCAAATGGGACATCGTTTCGAACGGTAATGGGTTAGCGTGCGTTGCGAAAGACGAAAGACACGCGCAAGAAAGTCGTGGCGGCACGCCGAATTCTCCACAATGGTGTTGCGGAACGCTTTTCTGACTACCGCTGGACGAGTGGTGTACAGATACTGGTCGTTGTGCGGCTGTCACGGGCCTCACGTTACGTAAGACACTGCAAGCTATGGTAGACATGCGGCGGTTCGGTATCCTTCCCGTCCCAGGCGGAAAGAAATAGGCGAATCGATCTGAACACAGACTTGAGGGCCAGCTTTTTGTGTGGCGTTTTCCTGTTTGCGCGGATATCTCGCGTAAGGTGATCTCGACCTTTCTGTGCATCGGGCGAGTGTGCTTTGAGTGGACATTAACGAGAAAAGTACTTTGAGCTGTATTAGTAAACTAACCTTCTACAATACAAAACAAACCACTCTTACAACAAGCCACTCCTCTAAGGCAGAGGAGACTTGGTAAGTCAGAGAAGACGCCAGAAATAAAGACGGGTCGCGACGCCGCTTTGGAGATTGCGCATCAACCGGCCAATGACGTCACGGGTTTAGGCGTTGCCTGCTCGGGCCTTGTAAATTTCTTGTAATCGCTAAATATCGACTACATTTTAATCTGAAAGAAACAAAGACCGACCTTGGCGATCTCCAAGGGCTTTTACTGAGCCGTAACGGCCCATACGCTAGTAGATGCTTTGAAATCTGTATCATCACACTAACGTACGGGCGCTGGGGTTCAGGCGCGAAATTTAAGAAAATAAAACTTTGACCGCGATTTTCTCTTCTAGTAATCGACCTATCACTGATATATAGACGAAAAGAAAGAAATTGAAAGGATACTTTATCGGTAGATGTACACTTGATTTAGTGTTTCTTTTTAGCGTTTTTCTTTCAATATCAGCCTATTTTTATGTTTCCTGCGGGCCGAAGGCCTCTTCCAGTAATCTCCAATTACCTCTGGCTTGCGCTAGATGATGCCAAGTTACGCCTGCAAATTCCCTTAATTCTCAGCCGAATTCTCGACGGCGCTTCTCTTCCATTGACATCCTGTAACTAATAGACCACCGGTTATCTGCCCTATACGCATTACGCGACCTGCCCAGCTACACCCGCTTGCTCTCCAATCCATACCGCCGTCTTGCCGTATCTTAACGTTACACCTAAATATTTCGTTCCATCGCTGTTTGCGCGGTCCGTAACTTTTTCTCGAGCCTCTTTGTTAACCTCCAAATTTCTGACTTATATGTTAGCACCGGTAGAGAATGCTATGATTGTGCACTTTCTTCTTTAAGAATAACAGTAAGCTGCCGGTCATGATTTTGTAATGCCCGTCGTAGGCGCTCTAACCCGATTTTATTCTTCTAGAATCAGAGTCCCCTGTTAGTAGTTGACTCAGATAAACGTACCCTTGCACAAATTCTAGAGGCTGATTGCCAATCACGAATTTATTGTTCTCTTGTCAGACTGTTGGATCGACATTACCTTCGTTTTTATTCGTGCCCCTTCAAAATAACATTTTGACCCCGGTCGCTCACAAAATGTGTGTGTCTTTCTCTTTTCCCGTACGGGGTTACACGGAGCCTGATGGAGACGAACCAGGCAGACGAGGTTTGGTAACGCCTTGGCGGCCGCTCTAGGTAGTCTGAACATTTGCCGTCCACAAGACTGGTACGACGATGATGTCAGCGCCGCGAACGACAATTACGACGACCGTTTCCAGACGTTATACTTTACTATATATATCTCGACGACTCGAAAATTCCAGGTGTCGAAGCGCTTTGACACTGGCCTGTTCGGGTAACAGTGTGAAGGCAAAGTATTGAACGACTTTGGTACAAGTATGGGAAGATGAATTGCATGACATGTGCTTATTGACGGTGTTTAACCAGAGTTTAATCACGTCTTTGATGCGCTCATTGTGGTTGTTGAGTGGTTTCGTTACTGGTGGTGCACTATACAATTGAGCACACAAGCAGATCGTATTCGTTTTAGGCCAGTCACAAAAGAAAAGAAAGATTGAATATATAGATAGATAGATAGATAGATACATAGATAGATGAATAGATAGATAGATAGATAGATAGATAGTTGAATAGATAGATAGATAGATAGATAGATAGATAGATAGATAGATAGATAGATAGATAGATAGATAGATAGATAGATAGATAGATAGATAGATAGATAGATAGATAGATAGATAGATAGATAGATGAGTTTCATGGAGATGTCACCGGACTATCCTCGAGTCACAGGTCGGCTTCATACTGGCGCATTACGGTGGCTTAAGTACAACATTAGTATCTATGGGATTTTTTTCCTCTTTTAGGACATCACTGGCACTGGCATTTTATACTTCTAATCATGCTTCATGTCGGTATCGTATAGAAACTGCAAGCTTCGGAATGCGATTCTCCTATTCGATTGATGAAGCAGATACGAATGCAAAGCACGTGCGGGCGCCCGAAGTGGTATTAGGCACATCGACCGCCCGCGACACAGGAATAGGATGGTCCGGGGGGTAAGGGGCAGACAGCGAGGGACCGGGAAAGGAAGGAGAGGGCTAATGATGCCCGTTATGAGCATATTTCCATTCAAGGTCGAAATCGCCGGCGTCCAGCGACAGTTGGTGCATGTGTTTTATCGACCCCAGGGACCAAGCGGAGATCGTATACACGAACGTGGTTGTTCGTGGAAATATTCCATACAACCAAAGGGTCCGTGCAACGAAGCGGTCTATGTAGCGACGATTCTATTCAGTCGTATACGTGTACCGTTGTTCCTTGGTACGTTCGTGTTTCTTGACCGTATAATCAGCGATGTCGTGCTGTTCAGTGTCGTATAGGAAATGCAGTTGGGGTGCGTGCGATGGCGGGTCATAAAGGCAGAAATAGGGCGTTGACTTCCCTTCTGATTTCTTGACGGAAGTTCGGTTCGGGAAGTGAAGTGAGTGTGAGAGAATGTCGCGTGCGTGATTTACAGTTGTTCCAGTATACCTTCCGGGTATTTCTTCGCAAGAAAAAAAAATTAAACTTGCTTATTTTTACTAAGAAGAAGGCAAAGACAAATTATACCTTAAAAATTTGTTACCAAACGAAAAAAAAAAAACAAACAAAAAAAGAACATTTGTATCGTTTATAAGCCAAGAAAAGTTATTCACTTCAATTTGGCTCGAGCTTTCAAAAGTTCGACTGGTTACAAATGTTCAATCGTCATTATTGAAGTTACTCTGCTCAAAAGAAAGCGGCGCGGCCGATTGAATATAGCGTTTGTTGCACGCATACGGTTATTATACTCCAGGGGTTGACAAAAGCTCGCGTGGGAGTTAGTGATTGTGGTCCGAACAGAAACACACCCTGACTGAATTCGAAACTTGACTTAAAAATAAGAGGAAGACTCGAAGACGTTACCGTTTCCGCACGAGATTATGCCTCGGCGCTGACTCCGGAACGCCTCTACTGCTCCGCTTTTTATTTCTTTTCACACTGCCGTTGGCGCCTCTTATTGAGACACGAGCTAAACGTTTAGAACTGTTTCCGTCGCTACTTAGTGTTGTTATGCTGTGGTCTTCATGCCGCCGTAGTCGGACTCCTTCTTCCCCCCACGTTCACATTCAGCACGTGTCTAAGAAGAAAGAAATTTCGCCAACCACCGCCAGAGGGCATTAAACTGATTTCCCTGTGGCAATAGGGGATGTCTAAAACATAGTGGTCACGATTTATTTTCGGTTCTGCTATTAGTTCCGGCGCATGCAGCCCGCAAGAGTATCGCCTTCGAGATCAGATTTATGTTACTTGAAAGCAACTATTGTTGAGGCGTGGATATAGACCTACCCTGATTCTGAGGGCGCTGGCGTTTTTGCACGTTGTTCGGAGGCCGCAGCAGTATGCTGTAGCGGACGAAGACTATTACGTGATGTTTCGCAAAGAAGAAATTGTTCTACAGATGATGGCGCTGTCTTTTACATGAGAAGCAGATGTAGATGTCAGCAAAGAACTACATGAACAGACACCTAAAGTACAGACACACAAAAGACCCCCTTGCATCCTAATAAAAATAACAATATTAATAATAAAAAATTTGGCTGTGGCTTAACTCAGTTATGCCTGGGTGTGCGTAGCAAAAGGTACGGTGAATCTTATTGTTTAGCTTGGTTCTCTCTGTGGCTACATCTTTATCGTTTAGCTTCGTACGTCTGAGTGTTTAGGTTTGGTTGTTACCTCTCGTTAAGTTATGGCTACATTAAAGACTATAAATCTAAAAGATTAACGCATTTATTTTGAAAGTCTTCATCTTGTTGTTTCTCAATTGCCACAAAGACGGCCCGATGGTCGGTGAGGCGGGAGGATAAGGGGTTGTTGTCCAGTGACTTGAACACGTTTCGGGTGCTCTCCTCATCTGAATCCACTCGCCTGGCCGCTTCGTACTTACGACGCTTCTCGAGGCCTGCGGCTCGTTATTACTCCGCCTCCTCGGCTCGCTGCCTTCTCTTGGTTTCGTTCCAATGACGAAGCCTGGCTTCTTTCAGTCTCTCCGACTCACGAGCGGCCCCTTCTCTATATACGATGCAATGCCGGCTCCTCCTCTGTTGTTGCAACGCGGTTTCACCGGCTCATCCTCTGACGTCATGCCAGATAGCGCGGCGAGCGGTGCTGCCAGCTGCGGCGGTTGCTAGGCAACGGCTCAGCTCGCGGTGCGGCCACCGGCCACAGCGAAACGGCGAGAATACGGCCAGTGTAGCTATCGCTACAAAGAACATCCAGTCTTGCGGCTGGTATTGCGTCGCATACACACTGCGCACATGCGACACAGTTTCACGGAAGAAGAATGACGACCTCGTAGACTTAGGAGTCTCTGCGTGTCGGTCACACATACAACTTTGCCAGAGACTAGGTTGTACAAAGAAGATGAGCTTACCATATGGTGGGCCATTGGAATGCTTTAATGTTAGAAAACCTATCGAATCTGGTGCACCATTTATGGCTTTTCTAAGTGTCTGTTGCAGGATATCCCAAAAGAACACTGCATCTCTGCAGTCTACCACACAATTATTTCAGCTCTCGGGCACAGATGACTTTTGATTGACTGTCGTACAAAACGATCACTTTCCTCTAACATCGCTTTCACAAGAATAGGGTTGCTGAATGCGATTTAAAGAATAAAAATCGGTGAGGGTCTGCTGTCGCAGTGAATGAGTTCAAAGCAGGATAAATCGCTAATTCTGCTGATAAACGTTTTCTCTGTGTTCAGGTATTTGTTTCGTTCGTAGCTTGAATACGTAATGCTTTATTGAACAGCTCGTTAATTTACGCTCTATATATAGAAATACTTACGAGGAGATTACAGAAAAAAAAGGAAGGTCCTTCTTACGAGGCAGAGCTCGACACTTTCAATGGTCGAGAGGTGACTGACACACAGCATTCATCTAGCTCATGCGCGGAAGTAGCCTCCGCGAACCGGGAAAAAAAAAAAAATGACAGCAGCATAAGCGGCCAACCGCAGGCACTTGCGTGCATTTAGAAATTGCCCCAGAAAATATATTGCTTCCCTTATTTTTCGCCGCGCAACCTTCGTCACCACGGAACGTTTTTAGGATACGCGAATCCAGGGCGACGCCGAGTACGTGCTTTGCAGCTTTTTGTAGAGAAAAGGTAAGACCGGAGCGGCAGCTGTAATGGTGTTGAAATTCAAAGTTCTTCGCTCGCAAAAGATACAGGTACTCTTTTCAATGGCTTGTTGAGAATTGCTTAGTGTTTAAAAATGTTATTGATACACGATCGGTCATTCGTTAGAAAGGAAAGCTCTGTGGTTAAAGAAACAGCGCCCGAATTCACGAAGCATACTTTATGCTCGTAAAACGCAATTCCCTAATCGCCGGCAGCCATCGCCAATATTATGTCCGTCATCATGGGGCTACGTCACCTGTTTTGTAGGAGATTATCAATACAGCGTACGAAAGGCTTTGTGAATAAGGGACCTTGTAGAGCTCGTGACTGTGGTGCGTATACCCACGAATTTTCAGCACTAATTTTTTCTAGAGACTGCAGAAAACAACCACTGCTTGCAGAACTTTATCGGTTAGAATGTTCGTTACGTCTTTCCTTTTGAGCAACTATTCATTTTTGCACTTGCAAGATGGTATCTCCCTCTCTTCAGGCTATCTAACTGAAGTGTACGTTTTGCAGAACTGCCCACGACATACTGTAAACCACTTTATTTTCTCTCACCATGAGTATTATTATTATTATTATTATTATTATTATTATTATTATTATTATTATTATTATTATTATTATTATTATTATTATTATTATTATTATTATTATTATTATTATTATTATTGTTTTGCGCGTGACTTGTCGGTTGATGGAGTGACTAAAACTTCGCTTCTGAAAGCTATGGCCGGCCTATCTCTGTAATGAGCCACCTGCAATCTGCATGACAGTCTCGGTACTCGAGAATTTTCGTGTTACGCCTTTATACAGAAATTTAGCCGCCACAGCATAGAATATCGAACCCGTCGACCTTATGCACAGCTGCAGAATGCCACAATCACTCAACCCAGACGGTGTTATTTCTGCGTTTAAATGAACAGGATGATCCTTGCGAAGAAAACTTTCACACAGAAATACGTGAGGCTAATTCAGGTGGCGAAATGCTGCTCAATAGAAAGTCCGTCAAGTAGGCTGCCTATATGCCGAAAGCGCCGGTATCACTCAGGCGCAAGTGCGGCTATCTCGCGTGCATGCTTTCGGGACCCACTTATTTTTCGCCCTCTCTTAAACATGCTGCGCACGCCTCGTGTGTGGCTCAACGCGTCAGCTTCCGGCCAACGTCCTTAGCGCTTTCGATTGGCCTACACCCTCCCTTTTTTTTTTTTTTTAGGCCCCGTCTCGCAGTCTGGGGTCCCCGTGGGACGTTCACGTCGTGTCGGCCGCTTAAAGTTCACCGGTGCCAAACGTGGTAATAGCGAACCGCACCCGACGGCCAGACGTGAAAGTGGAACACGCGCGACAAACCAGCCACGTCCCTCGCACGTCCGGTCTGTGGACGCGATGTTCTCCACGTAGGTGACGGTGTTGCGTTGTTTTTTTTTCTCGCTTTCTTTCTACGTTTACCGATGGCGGCTGATGATGGCGCTAGAAATCGAACTGGACATTTCGGTTGCCATGGTGCCGACGGTCGACACGAACTTTGGTGCGTGCGCCGTATTACGGCGGCGGCCCTCAGAAGCGGTCGAAGCGTCCGCGGAGTCTCGCTTCAGTCACCGCTCTTGACTTTCCCTACCTGAGGAGATAGAAAGCGGCGCAGACTGTGGGACCGCGTGTAATCGGCGGCGTCTTCGACGATGTCGCCAGTTGGCGACGTGTCTACCACGACTATGCTGTGCTCGGAAACTCGAGGATTGACGAGAGTGCGTATACGACCACAGCTGATGTGAGCAAGCAGGACAGTGATTCCCGCTAGGATTGGTGATGCCGAAACTGAAGCCTCTGCGTGTGTCATTGTTGTTAGAAACCTGAAGCCGTACTTGAAGGATTGGTGGAGGTAAGTGGCTGACTGCCGGTTATGTGAGCAACGGTAGCTACCATCCGGACGCAACGGCGAGGCAGATCATCGCCTATATTCAGGGCCACGAAGTTGCCTTGCGAGCTCGGTGTTTAACTTCGTGACGGAGAAGCAATTGTCATCGTCGGAGGGCATCGCGAAACGTGATGTCTGTGGTGCCTGCAGGTACTATTCTACAATCCCTGCTAGCTGTACTTCTTGTGACGTAATTCTTGTGAGTCCTGCAGTCGCACCCGAATGCCAGCATGGGGCCCCACTTTCATCTGATGGCTGTTCATCTCCGTCCGCATTGGAACCATTCCCGGTCGTGATGATGTCGTGGGCGTACCCCGAAGATCTTGAACGATGGTCACCAGCAAGCTCAGCTGTTTTGTGGTTATGTTGACGTGCATAAGGTCGGATAATGCTGAGAAACATGCGAACGGACCTTCCTTTGACAGCGTCTGAAGATTCTGCACTCTCGTTTTTTCGGGCCGCGATTCTATGACACAGTTGAAGAAAGCCCTGGGCTACACTCGTGCGGCGAGTGACCCGGGAGACAGAAGAAGAGGAGTCCTTTTGACAGCGATTCCGCAATCCGGTCGCCACGTAAGCAGCATTCGGTGCCTTCAGCAAAGTCCGAGCGAATTATTCCGCGGATGCCAGCTGAGCAGCAGTGCTGGATACTTGTACGGTGACATGCGTCCCTTCGAGGAGACTGTGCCGGCGACAGCGTCGGCAGCCCTCGGAAGGTTCAGAGAGGAAAGATGCTCCGTTTACGAAGGTCAGGACAGGACTCTGTCCCCGGTGTGGTGCACCGGCAGTTCCTTTCGAAGGCTGTCCGTTAACCTGGACGACGACGTGTCCAGACTGGCCGCTTCGGCGCGTTCCAAGACGTCGCTGGGACACAGGTCTTCGTTATCCAAGTACACGCCCCTGCCGGCAATCGGGAGCGGCTGTTCTCAAGAGGAAGCGGAGGTCGCGGCAAACGCAGACGACGAATCCTGCGAAAGCGATGACAGACGGGAGTCCTCGCAAAGGCACGATGACAGTGATGCAGACGACTGCGACCAAGAAGAAGGCGTGGATGATGAAAGCAGTCACGAGGGCACTGGGACAGAATCGGAAGATGGCGGGAGCCTTGAAAGGGAGGGCGGTAGACTGAGCGACGACGAAGCCGATGGTAAAGAAGACGAAACAGAGGACAAGTCACAATCGGAGGTTGACGAGCGCGATGACCAGAATCAAGACTCCTGTTCGAATTCGGAGAATGTGAGTGAGGGCGCGCGGCCACCGCTGGTGAGGTCTCGGACTTTCACGGTGCTGAAAGTGGACGAGTCTGAAGGTGAAGACGTTAACGAAGGGGACCGCGCGACGAGGAAAGGTGGGGTCGCGTTCTTTATCGGTGGTGCTGACGACGGCGACGGCGGAAAGGAGGAGTCCGAGGGACAAGAATGCGAGAATGACGACAATCAAGCGGACTGATGTTTCGCGGACTTAATGAATCACTCTAAACGAGGCTTTTGAATTTCACCTACTGATGTTCAAATGGTTGAAAGCTCGCCAGTTCTGGAGAAGTTTGACCAGACTCGGCATCTCGGAAACAAAACATTCCCATCAACGGTTGCTGTGTGACACTTTCGCGGAAACGCTTCGATTGGCGGAGATGGTGAAGTAAACGTGGCTAAATGATTACTTCTTTCATAAAAGAGCGTGCCACATTCGATTTCGTTCTTTTTTTCTTTACCGCAGTCCAAATCAAGAGGACGATTGGCTGGAAATAAGGTATGAGTGCGAAAGACTACGCTTAGTGACCCCATTTCTCATGACGTGAATGCCCCCATTCCTTTCTATTTATTTTTTGTTCTATGAACTGCCTTCAGAAAAAGACCTTCGTAATCCTTGATGCCTGATGAATCGGATAAAGCTCCGGACCTATAATGAATCATCCAAGTTTTGTTTTATGAAGTCTGGATAATTGTTTTTTCTTACGTGACCTCGTAACTTTCATGTTCCGAAGCTCCTCCGCTACTCACACGTCCAATTTACACCTGCACACAAATGTTATCTCTTGCTTCAAACGAGAGTTCAGGTAGTATGCAGGTGCGTGCAAAAACTACAGATATATCAGAAATGTGCAAACCATGATTGGGCATAATTTGATGGGAACAATTACCGGTATTCCTTGTTCAAGCGTATTCACGTCTCTGGAAAATATGTTCAGCTGGAAACAAGGGCGACACGTTTGCCAGCTGCTGCACAAATTGTGGTCAAAAGAGATATTTTTTTTCGAGGGCGAGCGGGAGGGGGGGGGGGGGGGAGGGGTGGTCCGTTAGGTTTGGGCGCTATAGGTTACAATAAGTGAACAGAACATACGCTGACACGAGCTGCCACCACTGTGCGAAGCAGTATACTTAGGCTCTTAACTCAATCTGTACGCGTCATCACACCTACGAAGCATCAGTTAAATGATATATCATGACTGATACTAAATAATACATGAAGAAAGCTTAGCCACTGCACGCGCTAAAAGAATACTGTGCAGATGGCCTCGAGTAGTTATTTAATGAAACTCTGTCGTTTTGCACGCCATAACCACGATCTGATTACGAGGCATGCGTTGCGGGAGACTCCGGATTGTTTTGGCCACCTGGGGTTCTTTAACGTGCACAGAACGCATGGTACACGAGCGCTTTCGCATTCCACCTTATCAAAAGGCGGCCGACGCGGATGGGAATCGAACCCGCAACCTTATGCATGGCTTCCAGTAGACGTGCCTCCAAGATGTATTGCCATATGTTGACCGTACGTGTTGGTAAACTTAAAGCATATTTAGCGCCAGCGGACAAGGACAGGAGAGAGACGACGCTGAGGATAGCACAGTGTGTCGTCGGCTCCCTCCTGTCCTTGTCCGCTGGCGCTAAATATGCTTCCAAGATGTAGTTATAGTTGCGTGTGTTTTCTCCCGCTTGATGATAACCGCCTCCGCTTATTATTGATGTCTGAATGCACGGATGTATGAGCTAAACGGTCTCGGTACCTGTCAGAAAGTCGAGGGTTTTTTTTTTTTATTTTGCCTACGTTTTGCATTTGGTCGCGAAGCTTGACATTGTCATGTTACGTTGACTATTTTTTATGGGTGACCATATTGTTCTCAGAAATAGAATCAGGAGCAAATTACTGTAACTTATCCGGCGTTTGACGAACGCAACGTCGGAAAATGACTTTTATGCGTGCAGGCGACGGCAAGTTTGTGTATGTCAGTCAGTCAAGAACTTTATTGAGCTCCTGAGGAATTTCAAGCCGTTGAAGATCCCACGCGGGGAGCTCGTCCGGCCGAAAGCGTAGGCGACGCCCAAGTCGGGACGGCAAGTTTGTGTCAATTTTTTTTTACGACTGTATGAATGATTCCGCCATCCGTAATGCGGGTTTAATTCAAGAGATTGAGAGCTGACGTTTACCTGAAACAACATCGAAGCAGTTGAGCACCTGACATAGAGGTAACACAGATGCTCTTCGTAGGCGTGTTGCTGTTCGGGAGTCGGGACCGTACGCGACCTCCCCATCGTATGGTCTACCGCCTGCCGGCAACGATTGTATTTTCTTCTCTGTTCCTGCCGTCGGTCGTCGTAGGCGCGTTGCCCCTCCGGAGTCCAGACTATACGCGAACTCGGCATTACGGCGACAGAAGAGAAGTGAAATTAAAATGGAGAACGGCAACCTTCCTGGTTTTATACACATTCGCGTGGAAGACTACCGTCACTTCGGGGAACCGGAGGAAACTAGGCACGCGCGACGGGACCGCCACCCCGGGAGAGCGGAAGGAAACTAGGCACGCAAGCCATGCAAGCACTTGGAACTATGACAAAGAGAGGGCGGTGCGAGCGTACACATGGCCGAAGCAGGTCGCGCAATGGCAAATATTTGAGAAACCCTTAATATCTACCGGAGAGTCTGCTTATTTTGATAACTAATCTACTGAACATGCATATCCAATTGATTAGACGTATATAAGCTTTTGCACAGAATGAAGCGATTTTGCATCAAATTCGGGAGCTTAGTTTCTGCACACGCAGATCTGTTGGCGGACACGAAAAGTGCATAGTACCCTAGCCATAGACAGATTCGCTGTAAAATAAATTGTACTGGTCTTCTTCATAGCTTCGTGCTGCGTGCAAGTGAATGTCGACTACCCCTTACACGAGATTATTTTTATTGGAACGCGCTGATGTGAACGGAGCAGGCACGCCAACCACATAATTCAGTTTACGTATTACAACTGCGAAATAAATTGCACTTAGATTTAGCATCAAATTACGAAAAGCATTTGCGCTCGCCCAAACGTTTGCACTGACATTCACCACACAGTCTCCGCCGACATTAAATTCGAAGCTATAAACAACCAGCGCAATTTGAATGGAAGTCTTATTCTGGTGGCAAGAACTGGATATTATAATAGGTATACGTGGATGCTAGCACTAAATGTGCACATAAAAGCTATTCGTTTCGCTCTTCACATAATTATGCAGGATTGCACTTTTTTTTATTCTATGGTCCCAGCAACGCAGTGATAGCGTTCGGTCAGTTCTACGTCTTCCATGCGCTCAGACGCGTATATTGATTTCGTGATGGCTCCGCCGTTTCCTAATCGTGCTCTTATTGTCAGCTTGATGACGGTGGGCACGACAGGCCATACTGCAAGCCTTAAGTAGAGACCAGCGACGCTGTGGCCTAAAGCACAGTCAAGCGCACGTGAGCAGTGGAGTGTCGCTGTCATGGGCGTCATTTTATCTCTGTGTTTTTGGGACACGTAGATACTTTCACCGTAAGTTGTATTTCAGTGAGAGCGTGCGCGAGTGCATTGTTGGTCGACATCAGGCTTTCAGAAGGCGGCATTCGCGAGAAAAAAAATTATTTTCAACGACATCCGAACGATACAACTCGGTTCTGCGCGCCGAGGTGTTGCGACTTTTGAAGAATAGTTTGTCGTACGCCGGCAAGGCCGTGTGTCTCCGACAAGTTATTAGCAAGCTTTCCTTTACTGGCAAATGTCGGCGCGGTTCAGTTTAGTTTGGTCGCTGCATTCGTTCGTCTTCCTACCTTCGGTATTTCTTTTTTTGGAAGACAAGGTCTTCTTTACTAAGTTAATATCGATTTGATGTTCATATGATGCTGGTATATGGCCACTTTCGTATCATGAATGAGATAATTCGAGGCATTCTAGTATGACACCGAAAAAGGTGTCATATTGAAGCTGGGAACGAAAAGGACGCTGCGTTCAGATCGATTTGGTGTTCGTGAAATCTGGGTATCTGTCCACTTTCGCCTCGTAAGAGAGGCGATATGAGGTCTTGCAGTGCACGTAGAACAACGAAAAGGCCATCAAAAAGAAGCTTAAAACACGAAAGACGCATATGGTTAGCACATATAGCTGTGATCAGAGTAGTAATACTGCATACTCCGCGCGGCGACTGTTTGCCTCCTGAAACACAAACATGGAAAAACCATGGAACAGCAAACCAAGTGGTACACTAATGCGTCCCAGAATGCCTCGTCTTTCTATGATGTCAACTGCTGTTGACTCGCTTTTTTTCTTCTTCCTTTCTTTTTTCTATCGATTCATTCACGATGATGTCCTGCACAAAGTAACGGATGGCAGGGATCCACCTATATTGGACATGTCCATTGCTGCTGCTGAAGTTCTGATTGGCTAGGCTGGGTTACGCGTGAGAAGGAGACCGGCGCCCCCAGCAAATCAGCACTTAGCAGACAAAATGGATGAAATAGTAGCAGACGAAATGGACGTGTCCCCAGGAGAATCAGACGCAAAGATGGCGGCCTTCCTACAGCGAAGGCAATTGCGGTTGTCACACACCCCGTGAACGAGGCGCTAACGCCGGGCCAAATTCCAAAGCCGACTTATCAGCTTAAGAAAATAACCCCACGAAAGCTAAGATGCCTTCTCGTGCGCCAGAGAACGCCGGTTGTGGTGCAAAGACCGAGTCTTAGCCCAGAGTTGTCAAAACACAACAAAATATATTCTTCAGATAAGGCAGTTACTACACATATGTACACTTCGGGTATGGCACATCACGATGCAGTTCTGATGGCTGTTAACAAATCTCTGAAAAATGATTAACGACAAGCACTAAGAGTTCAACACGTACAGTACAGAATGAATAGGAACACAAAGTGTCCACTCGTATTCACCCGTGCAGGTCTTGAGGCGCACGATCTCGGCGTACCTCGATGCAAATCTCGAAGAAGGAACTTCTTCCGGAAATGCAGACGCTCGAGGAACTCGTCGACTAGCTAGCCGCGGAATCCCCTTAATTCTTCTGCAGACGGTTGGTCTACACGTCACATCTCTTCACCGGCGTGGTCTGATCCCCCTTCTGATTTCCCACACGGCGCTTTTATAGCCTCCGCCGGCGTTTCTCGAACCTTCTGACGGTGTCGGGCTCCCATAGCATGAACAAAAGCCTGGGAATCTTCTAGACATTTCTCGCGTTTTCGGCCGCGGCCGTCGAAGCGTCTTCGAGGAGGGTGGTGACTGATCCGCTGGGGCACGCTCGGGCTGTCGTACTCCTCCTCTCGCTCTGATCGCCGTGTGTCGGGGTCGGAAAGAGTGTTTTGGCGCGCTCCCTTTCTCTCCTCTCTCTCTCTCTCTTGATACCGTAACCTTCGTGTATCTTGAAGCTTTTAGTCTCCGTTGGTCGCGTCGGCTGTCTGTGGCGTATGCACACTCTCCCTCTATCGAAGCTGCCGCGGGGTGGATGAAAACCTTTATTGAGCTATGGTAACATTCGCGGTGAGTCTTAGAAGATCGGAGGCTCTTGGTCTTGCGGTGGGGGGCCCTCAGTCCAGGGCTCCGCTCGCCGTCGCTGCCCTGCGTGCCCTGTCTATCAGGCTAAGCTGATCGTCCAGCGCCTCGCTGGCCAGCAGCGACTCCCACTCAGGTGTTTGATGGGGGGTAAGGTAGTCATTACACGACACGCCCATGCAATGTGGAATAGAGTGGCTTTTTGGGAACACCACGGGTAGCGTGAAGGGTATGCCGTGGGGTGGAATTTACTCAGGAAGTGGAGGTTGGGGTAGGTACTTGCCTGGATAAGTCTACAGCTGGTAGCCTCCTCTTTGGTGAGTGAGCGATGGGGGGGGGGGGGGGGAGGGGGGGGAGAGTATTTTCTTGGGGTACCCTTATAATAATTTAGAATGGACGAATAGTCACACGGTACTGGAACGGGTGCCTCAAGGGCAGGGTGATCGGGTGCTCGGCTGGTATACCCTCGAGCGACCCTGTCCGCCGCCTGGTAAGCTGCCGCAGTGCAAACGTGCTTCTAGGGTGATGATGCGCGGCGCGCGCTTTGATATTGCGCACTTTTGTGACAGCGGTATAGAGCGATAATCTTGTTGATTGAGGAGTGGCCTCGCTGGCAGCACGGTAATAGTCTTATGCGATTTTAACAGCCACCAACTGCTGCTGTTTACTAATTAAACAAAGCAGACACGAAACGGTGAAGCAGTATCGACAAGCCAGCCAGGAGAGGCCGTATGGTAAATCCTTTCGCTCGTCCATGCACGTAGAAAGCTAACTGCATTACGCGCGCACGAAGGGCTGAGAGTGTAAGCGCATATAGGGGATTGCGGGTGCCTTTGCAAACAAAAGCGTGCACGCGATACGCGTTCCGATAGAGGGAATCGGTCACATGAAAGACGAAGTGGACACATGGAAGCACGTTGAACCCGCTGCGGTGACTCAGCGTCTGTTCGCGTTCTGCTGATGAGCACGAGGTCGTGGTTTCGACTCCCGGCCGTATTCTGTTGAGGGGCAAAATGCAATGACACTCGTGTACTTAGACTGAGGTGCACGTTAAAGAACCCCAGGCGACGTAAAAAAAAAAAAAAATTCAGCACCTGCTACTATGGTGTCCCTTATAACTCACTGCGTCCAGTTTCAGGACGTTGAACCCGAAAATTCGAGCAACTGCACAGACACACGCACGCAAAGTTCGTCAGAGCTCTAACACGAGGGCACAGCGCACAAACGTGCAGACACTAAGGGTGGCAAGAACAAACGCAAACGCCTATACACGCTCACGCAAAGGATAATCGGCTGGCAAACTTTTATAACTTGCCTTTGAGGAGCGTTTAGTGCATCCTTCATACTATTTGAGAAATTACCGTCTTCAGTGCTTTGAAGGAACCGCTGCGACGAGTTTCTTTCTTTCGTAGGTTTGTTTGTTTCATTGATTGTCGTTCGGTGGCTATGAATTCTCTTTCTTTCTTTCTTTCTTTCTTTCTTTCTTTCTTTCTTTCTTTCTTTCTTTCTTTCTTTCTTTCTTTCTTTCTTTCTTTCTTTCTTTCTTTCCTGAAAGTCACATTGTGTGCATCTATAAGCAGCAGACCACGTCGAGCTGAGGGCTTTTTCTGAAACGAATACTTCCGGTGACAACACTTTCGCTCTCCTGTAATTTTCCACAGTGCGGGTGCCTCACTACATGTAGTAAGAAGAAGAATTCTTGAGGTCACAACGTTTCGCATTCCCTCCTCGCTAATGCAGACTGTCACTGCGCAACTCGAGAATAATAACGATGACGGGAGATCGATGTGGTCTACCACACGACTGCCGCTCATCAGTTCTGTTTTCGGCTGGTTCCGTAGGCCGGTGCGCATGCAGCACTATACAGGGGCCATATTCTGAAACGTTCCACTTCGGCGATAGTTCGCCTAGGCGATAGTCAGGTTCAGTAAATCAACCGGCTGCTTTCCCGTGACGTCAGCATGCACTACCAACACGTGCACTCGAACGCTTTGCCAGAGAGCGCACCGTGCGAGTGCTGAGCGGCTCGGGTGTGTTGTTTTCAAATGTATCGGCCGCTGTACGACACAGGCGTGTTAGTTTATTCAGTATATGCCGGGAGCAACGAATGACACCGCGACGTCGAAGTGACGTGCTCCAGAACTATACTAGATGGCGCGATTTATCTTCCGGTTTTGCTCAACCAGCCAATCAGCGCGCGCCTAAAGGCGAAAGGTTAACTATCGCCGCAGTGGAACGTTTCAGAATACGGCCACAGATGTCACCTGAATGCGTTCCATTAGGCCGGCTTTCGCCTACTGTGTTTGCAGTCGGCACCAATCGAATATTAGTGCCATAATTAATGACAACCAAGCTAGTGACTGATTGTCAGGCGTGCACCTTTTGCGCAACTTTGCGCGCTACACACAAACTTCACCCTTGCATAACTTAAAACATTTACGCGCCATTTGTAACTTTAGATAAACTTGGGGACACGCAGAAACTGTTACTCGAAGGATACGGCACCTCAGCTCATAAATATATCGAAATTTACTAATCGCGAATACGCGTCATGGGACCGGCTATTCGCGATTATTACTTTTTGGGGGGCGGGGCGGGGGGGGGGGGGGAGAGGTTCGTGATATCAAATATGTTTTGGTGTTTAATGGCACGACGGCATGACCATACTGCGTCACAGGCTTTATATTACGCGGTGACAATGATGAGGGAGTACCAGATATATAGTGCACTTAAACTAACCGGTATGTAATTATTGGCGCGAGCGAAGCTTTGGTTCGACCCGCCGTGGTTGCTCAGTGGCTATGGTGTTGGGCTGCTGAGCACGAGGTCGCGGGATCGAATCCCGGCCACGGCGGCCGCATTTCGATGGGGGCGAAATGCGAAAACACCCGTGTACTTAGATTTAGGTGCACGTTAAAGAACCCCAGGTGGTCCAAATTTCCGGAGTCCCCCACTACGGCGTGCCTCATAATCAGAACTGGTTTTTGCACGTAAAACCCCATAATTTAATTTTTTTTAAGCTTTGGTTCGGTGATCATGACAGTTCTCTTGGCACGATATATTGCTTGATTGGCTATTTGATGGCATTAGAAAAGTTGTCACCAAGTGCCGTCGGCTTTATCGCATGTAGATAAGATGTCGAATAAATAGATGTCAATTGAGATGCCTAAACTAGGCATCGTCTTACGTAATTTTGCTTACAATAGGAAATTGACAACTATGGTCTGCATACACCCACAGCCAACGGCCCAAGTCTATACGTGCATAAATGCACGCACAAACAAATATGCGGGGTGATCATTTTTAGGTTTTGCGCAATTCTTTACAATATAGCGTGTCGCAGATTGCATAAATCTTGTCCTTGAGCTGGATGATTGGAAGAGGCGAACATTATTAGTACGTAAAAGCGAAATGCATAATCGACGAATAAACATCAATTTACGAATTAACTTTTTAATTGTTTACATTACAGCTCATATTGCAATTTACTAATTATAGCCGGTGAGTTCGCAAGGAGTTTCCACTTGAAATTATTTTCAGCATGACACCAATTTCGAGACATTCATTCCGGAAATGTGCGAAGAAATACATGGGTGTTCCATATCATAAGAAGCCAACAAACAACGATACCAAGGACAACATAGGGGAAATTACTTGTACTTACTAATTAAATGAAAGAAATTATAAAAAAATGAAATATGAAATTGGATGAAAATACAACTGGCCGCAGGTGGGGAACGATCCCACGTCTTCACATTACGCGTGCGATGCTCTTACCATTGAGCTACCACATCGCCTTTCCCATCCACTTTCTGGGGTATTTATGTTTCTCAACTATAACTAAACCTGGGAGTGTTAGCCAGCGCCATCACTCACAAACCTTGTAGGCGGATGTGGAACATCCTTTCTGCCGCAGGCGTCACGAGATCGCACGCGTAATGTGAAGACGTGGGATCGTTCCCCACCTGCGGCCAGTTGTATTTTCATCCATTTTCATATTTCATTTTTTAATAATTTCTTTCATTTAATTAGTAAGTACAAGTAATTTCCCCTATGTTGTCCTTGGTATCGTTGTTTGTTGGCTTCTTATGATATGGAACACCCATGTATTTCTTCGCACATTTCCGGAATGAATGTCTCGAAATTGGTGTCATGTTGAAAATAATTTCAAGTGGAAACTCCTTGCGAGCTCACCGGCTATAATTAGTAAATTGCAATATGAGCTGTAAACAATTAAAAAGTTAATTTGTAAATTGAATGTTTATTAGTCGATTATGCATTTCGCTTTTACGTACTAATAATGTTCGCCTCTTCGAATCATCCAGCTCAAGGACAAGATTTATGCAATCTGCGACACGCTATATTGTAAAGAATTGCGCAAAACCTAAAAATGATCACCCCGTATATTTGTTTGTGCGTGCATTTGTGCACGTATTTGTGCCAGTTGTATTTTCATCCATTTTCATTTTCCATTAATTTATAATTTCTTTAATTTAATTAGTAAGTGCAAATAATTTCCCCTATGTCCTTGGTGTCGTTGTTTGTTGGCTTCTTATGATCCCACAAGGGTCGAATTAATGGGAGTGGAATGTGGCAGATCCCACGCCCTGTGGGAATCGATGTTATGCGAAGCAGTGTGCCCTCGGGGAGCCTACCAAGTTAATGAAACGATCATGAGAGCACCAAGACGTAGGCGGCTCTTTCATGACCTACATGACACGCATGTCATGACATGTCATGAGTCCTCAGGAGTCCCTTTAGCTATACCTAAGAGACCTTAAGGCGAAAGCCTTAGTGATGCTCATGACTATGGCTTCGACCATTAACCTTTAGCGTTTTCCGTCACTTAGTAGCACATCCGAACACATTCCATTAGTGTCTGCTAAGAAATGCTCCGCCTTTAAAATCGGGCCCCTCGGTTCCCTTTCTTCTCGGTCATGGGTGTTCCAGTTATTTTTGTGCTGCAATGCATAAAAGAGCGTTTTGTTCAAAAAGTAAGTTGAACAACAATGCATTCTTACGGCGAGATTGATGGCGCATATATCCAAAGAAACTTAAGTTTCTGCGAGGGGGTCTATATAACAGGCGTATATTTTTATGAGGAACACTTAAAAAAAAAAAAGCCGGCAGATCCCACGCCTTGTGAGAATCGATGTCATGCGAAGCAGTGTGCGGGGAGCCTACCAAGTTAACGAAACGACCATTAGAGCACCAAGACGTAGGCGGCTTTTTCATGACCTACATGACACACATGTTATGACATTCACGCCATGAGTCCTCAGGAGTTCCTTTAGCAATGCCTAGGAGACCGTAAGGCGAAAGCCTTAGCCGTGCTCATGACTAATCTTTTTTTCTCTGAGTCATTGTCAATTCATGACTAATCTTTTTTTCTCTGAGTAATTGTCAATTTCGCGGAGTCATGGTCATGACTATAGCTTCTACGACCATCCTTTAGTGTTGCCTTCACTTAGTACCCACGTCCGAACCCATTTCAGTGGTTTTGAAGTGTTAATCTTTTTCTGCTGAGTCGTATTTTTTGCTGAGTCATGCTCATGAATATGACTTCTACCACCATAATTTAGTGTTTGCTTCACTCATTGCCCACGTCAGAACCATTTTCAGTGGTTCTTGAGTGTTAATATTTTTTTGCTGAGTCATTGTCATTTTTGCTGAGTTATGCTCATGACTATGACTTCTACCACCATACTTTAGCATTGCCTTCACTTAGTACCCACGACAGAACCCATTCAAGTGATTTTTGAGCGTTAATGTTTTTTTTGCTGGATCATTGTCATTTTAGGCGGCTGTTTTATGACCTACATGACACGCATGTCATGTCATAACCCATCATTTATGTTCGTCATACACGTTGTCATTATGCTAATTTTTGTGCCTACAAAGTTAACAAAACAACCATGAGAGCACCAAGACGTAGGCACTTGTTTCATCATTTATGTTCGGCGTGCACTGTCATAGTATGCCAATTTTGGTAAATACGAAGTTAAGGATACCACCCCCTAGTGACCCCGTCTGAACCTATTCCAGGGGTTTTTGAGTGTTAGTTTTTCGCTGAGTCATTGTCATTTTTGCTAAGTCATGCTCATGACTAGGACTTCTACAATCATCCTTTAGTGTTTCCTTCACTTTGTGCCCACGTCCGAACCCATTCGAGTGGTTTTTCAGTGTTAATAATTTTTGCTGAGTCATTGTCACTTTCGCTGAGTCGTACTCAAGACTGACTTCTCCCATCATCATTTAGTGTTTTCTTCACTCAGCGCCCATGCCCGAACCCATTCCGGTGGTTTCTGAGTGTTAATCGTTTTTCGCTGAGTCATTGTCCTTTTTGATGAGTCATGGTCATGATTATGAGTTCTATCATCATCTTTTAGTGTTTCCTTCAGTTAGTACTCATGTCCGAACCCATTCTAGTTACATACCAAGTTAGCGAAACGATCATGAGAGCACCAAAACGTAGGCGGCTCTTTCATGAGCTACATGACACACATGTCATGATATTCATGTCATCACCTATCATTTATGTTCTTCATACACTCTTGTCATACTATGCCAATTTTGGTACCTACCAAGTTAACGAAACGACCATGAGAGTACCAAGACGTAGGCGGCTAGATAGATAGATACTGTCAAAGTGGCAAATGATGGCAAAAAAAACGCTTCGCATTTAAAAATATCTTGGTAGCATATCGTAGTTACCTAACGAAGAAGTTATCGTTGAAATCACCCTAAGGGGGTAATGGTCTAAGAAAGGGTATCCTGCAGACAGTAATAGTCGCGATTAGGACAGCTGCTATTGGTCACTGGAGCCAACATTGCAAACCTCATGTCTGCTGATGTGTTCAAGCAAACCTCACTCTTGGACAACGTTTCTAAATAATATATTTCAGTGTAACTTTCAGAATGCGGTGCAGGCTTGCCAACCAGGAAAACGCGTGAAAGAATTTGGTGTAGAGAGTAATTCTCTTATCCAAATACACTAAACTCTTATCAAATTTTTTTAGAAAAGTGTGTGCCATATAGACTAAATTATGACGTTCCATGCTTATGACGGGAAGACCACAACTTACTTGTTTGTTTGTTCATTCGCTTGTTTGCTTGTTTGGTTGCTTCTCTGGTTTCTTGACCTTTCTATTCTTGTTGCCGCTGCTGCCATCAGCCGTATTTTTGTAGCGTGAGGTACACTGGCCGAGGTTGAGCAGTTTCTCGTGGCTCCTGGAGAGCCGTGCTGTGCATGCGCGAGGAGCAGTGACGTCACACGGTGCACAGCGGTGACAAACGCCCGGTGCAAACGCCCGGTGCACCGGGCGTTTGTCCGGCGTTTGCGCTGGGCGTTTCATCGTTTGTGCTGGGCGTTTGCCAGTGTGGTATAGGCGTGGAGAAGGAGAGCGAAATGGCTGCTCAGCGGCGCAGAAGAGCGGAGAAGCTAAACTCATCGGATCCCGAAGTAGTTGCCTGGCAATTAGCGCTTGAGCGTAGGAAGAACGAACAGAAGAAGGCTAAACGTGCTGCGGAGACACCGGGGCAAAGGAGGAACGTCTAGCAAAGCGGCGTCGCCAAGAGGGAACGCTGCGAGCGCTCGGAGTGGATGGTGGCACTCCACGTCGGCTCCTGCGATTTTCGATGTTTTCGCCGCCCCAACTTCACCTACTTGTATGATTCTTGCACGAGTGGGTGCGGGAAGGTATCAGGACCACGTAGACATCACCCTCTACGCTCGACCTTCAGAGATTCTCCCAGGAGAGTTTTAGTTTCCCCGAACAACGCCGCTCGCCGCCCTAAGCCTAACGGGCTTAGCGCGAGCAAGGCCCCAGGTAGGCCTCGCGCCACAGCAACTGCTCCCTCGACGTGCCCCGGTCGCCCACCGACATAGAGTCCACGGTCGAAGGAGAACTGATCTCAGAGGAAGAATGGTCGGACGACTCCTGGAAGTCACCCGGCTACATCGCTCAAGAACGACGCCGCCGCGAGCTCAAGGCTCAAGGCAAGGAAGTTCCCAGCCTCAGTGCGACGGGAGCGAGCTCCTACGGCAACGGACGGAGCACATCGAACCCCAAGCCGCGCCCGCCACCCCAACGCAGACGCGCACCGCTACCTAGAATGCCAGCAGACGCTATCCACATCGTGGGACGCCCGCAGTCACCCATTGACCTCACCAAGGTGCCACCGTGGCAGCTACACGAAGCCTTGCTCAAGGCAGCCTCGTTGCCCGATCAACCACCAGCGACCCGGGATCGCCTACGGACGCATCCCACCAACAACACTTTCACGCTGAGCGTTGTGGACTCTCGGCGTGCCCAAGCTTACCTCTGCATCAAATCCATCAACGTGGGCACCCGTACCGTCGACCTCCACGTGTATGCTCCCCCTCCGGACGACGCAGTGCGAGGCATCATGTTTCACGCGTTCGACGATTTCTCGGACGAAGAGATACTGGCAGACCTCCAAGCCAGCAACCCCGACATGCCTATTGTGAGCGGCAGACGCATGGGCCAGACTAGGCACCTGGTGGTCACACTCACAAGTAAGGACCTCCCGAAATGGATATTCTATCATGGTACCGACATCAGACTCTATCCGTTCTACAACCGGGTGGAGTCATGCTACAACTGCCGCAAGGTTGGCCATCGCACGGACGTCTGTCCCTTGCCACGCAAGCAGCGATGCCGCCGTTGCGGCGAGGAGCACCCCCCACCCAAGGAGGGCGAAACTTCAACATGCGCGCCACGCTGCATTGTCTGCGGCGGGTCACACAATACCAGCAGTTCAAACTGCAAATACCGCTTCGTCAAGAAGACGCCGCACACCCCACAAACGAAGCAAGCACAAGGACCTGCCCGGGTCACCCGGCACAGTGCGTCTCACAGCGGCAGCTCCAGCAGCCGGTCCCCGTCCCTCCGAGCACGGTCGTCGTCGTTCCCACCGCTCGACTCCAATGGCCAACCTCAACGTCGAGCCATCAGGTCCCGGTCCCGCACCCGCCGCTCAAGATCTCGGTCAACCCAACGAGCCCCCTCGGCAAGCCGGCTCCAGTCGTCTAGCCAAGGCCACGGAGAGCCACCCAAGATGGTGGCCTGGCAACATGGACCCCCGGCGTCGCTGGCATCCAACTCACAGGTGAGGGAGATGGCCAAGGAGAATTCCGCCTTGAGAACCCAGATTTCGACCCAGCAAGCCCAAATCTCCGCTCAGCAGTCCCAGATAGCTAAATGAACTACCTATATCCAATCTCTTGAAGCTAAGATAGACAGGGTCCTCGCCTCTCACACATCCACACCGACATCAACACCTGCATCGCATACACCTCCACTAGCACGGCACCACAGCCCCAAAGCTCAAACAAGCGCAAGGCAGCCACATCCACTGCCTCGCTCCATACCAAAGCGGACAATGCCACTGCCGTAACGGCGGCCATCTCCGCCCTAGAAACTAAGCTCGAGGCACGATTTAACGTGATCAGTGAACTTATAGCCACACACCTTCAGGAATTTCACGCGTTCCGCATGGACACGATAAACACATACACTACACTCAAGAGCTCTGTGGAGGCTACACAAGCCAAACACAGCACACAGCTCGCCGCACTACAAGAAACGACAGACACCAGCCAAAACTACATCTTAGAGGAAATCCGTAAGAAGCCAGCCACACACCAACGCCAGCCCACCAGGCAGGGCCTCACACCGCCACAAACGTAACATGGCCCCACGAACAACCCTAACAGTATGGCAGTGGAACTGTAGGAGCTACCGCACTAAGCGGGGGCACTTGCAGCTTCACATCCAACACAACACGCAAGACACACCAGACATCATAGCACTACAAGAGACGAACACTCCCGTAAAACTACCAGGTTACACTCCATACAATCAGCTAGGACCGGCCAACGGGCCTCACCCCAACACGGCCATCCTTGTACACCGCAACCTTACAGCCACACAACACGAAATTGAAGGCACAGACATTCAACACACACTCCTTGAAATACTGCCTAGGAGAAGGGGAGACAGCCCGCTCTTCGTCCTCAGCATTTACAACTCACCACGAGACAAGGGCACTGACATCCCACTAGTCCTCCGCAAAGCGTCTCTGCTGGCCAAAGGAGCGCAATTACTGATTTTGGGCGACATCAACGCCAAACATCTAGAGTGGGGTTACCCAAAGCCCGACCGCAAGGGCACCCGATTATGGGAGACCGCTCAAGATCTAGGGCTTACTTTACTCAACGACCCACAACAACCAACACGGGTTGGTAACAGTGTGTGCAGAGACACCACGCCAGACCTATTCCTTTGCAAGAATATACCGGGCGCCCGGTGGCAGAATACAGGCCACACGGTCGGCAGCGATCATTACATTTTGTCACTGTCTTTTGAAATGGCCGCCAGCAGGGCGAAGACGGCCAAGGCCCGCATTACGAAGTGGGATAAATTCCGTCAGCTACGTGAAGAAACAGCACCCGACTCCATATTGGATCTCAACGAATGGATCAGGTCACTGAGCCGCGACGTGATTTCGACGACGTACGATGTGGTAGCGCCTCAAGAGCAGCCATCGACAGATTCCCGCCTCTTGCACATGTGGGAAGCACGTGAAAGCCTCACGCATAGGTGGCAGCGCCAACGTCACAACAACAAGCTGCGACGGCGCATAGCGAAGCTCGAACGGGAGATCTAAGCTCACACCTCTACACTGGAGCGTCAGCAGTGGGGCCAGATCTGCAACAGCCTCAACGGCCAGCTGGGCTGCAAGAAAACATGGCACCTGCTGCGACACCTGCTGGATCCCGGCAACACCAAGTCGGCGGCACGTAATCAACTGACGAAAATTATACACCAATACCCAGGCACCGACGCGGAGCTGCTTGCGGATCTCGCCAGCCGGTACATTAACACCTCGAGCCAGAGCGATACGCAGTTGCCACACTACGTCGGTGCTCCCAACGAACAGCTGGACGCTGACACTTCGGAGGCAGAGGTCTGCGCTGCGCTACACAAGCTGCGCACGACGTCAGCGCCGGGTCCCGACGGGGTTACGAACAAGGTGCTGCGTAACCTCGACCCGATGTCCGTGAGAGCAATAGCCGAATATATGAACGAGTGCTGGCATACCGGCCGTTTACCTCCTGAGTGGAAACACGCACGGGTGGCGTTCATACCAAAACCGGGCAAGAAACTGAACCTAGAGAATCTTCGCCCCATTTCACTTACCTCCTGCCTAGGCAAGCTCATGGAGCATGTAATATTCTACCGCTTACAGAACTTTGCAGAGGAACAGGATCTTCTACCACCCACGATGCTCGGTTTTCGGTCACACTTGTCTACACAGGACGTCCTCCTTCAATTACACCACGACCTCTTGCATCCAGACAGTGGTTCGAGCACGAAAGCTTTACTGAGTCTGGACGTCCATAAGGCTTTTGACAATGTGCTCCACGCGGCAGTGCTCGACAGCTTAGCCGACTTGCAACCCGGCGAACAAACCTACAACTATATCAGGTCGTTCCTCACAGGCAGGACGGTCGAGCTCGCGGTGGGGGACCTGCGCTCCGCTCCCATTCGGCTCGGGAACAGAGGCACGCCGCAAGGCGCAGTCCTGTCGCCATTCCTATTCAACCTCGCAATGCGCACCCTCCCTCCGAAACTGAGTGAAGTCCCGGGACTCAGACACACTCTATACGCCGACGACATCACGCTCTGGACGTGTGAAGGGTCGGACGGCACAGTTGAAGAAACGCTCCAACATGCCACCGACATCGTCGTGCAACACCTGAAGGCAGCGGGATTAGAGTGCTCCCAGCACAAGTCGGAGCTCCTCCTTATCCGACCACCCGACCGAAGCAAGCACAAGTCACCCCCACCTCACATCACGATACGCGTAAACCAGCAGCCAGTCACCCACGTCGAGAACATACGAGTACTGGGCATGATACTGCAGCAGAACCGGCGGAACGGCATCACCATTGACCGGCTCCAGATGACGGTGAACCAGACCATGAGACTGCTGCACAGAGTGAGCGCGCGTAAGCAGGGCATGAAAGAGAAGGACCTGCTCCAACTCCTCCAAGCCTTTGTCGTCAGCCGTCTCACCTATGCACTATCATACCTACACTTACAGAAGACAGAGCGAGCTCGCCTCGACTGCATTATACGACACGCATACAAGGTAGCCCTCGGCTTACCAAGACACACCTCCACCGAAAAACTTCTTCAACTGGGAGTTCACAACACCATCGAAGAACTCATTGAAGCACATCGCACATCACAGGTTCACCGTCTTCAAGGTAGCAAGACCGGCCGCTGGATCCTCGCTCGAATGGGCCTCAGAGTGTCCCCGATGGGCAGCCACCCCGCCACCATCCCACCACACATCAGGCGCATGCTCATCATTAAACCCCTGCCCAAAAACACACTCGCCGGCCACCACGACGGCAGAAGAAGAGCGAGGGCCCAGGCACTACACAAGACGTACGGGACCAACTCCGCTGTGGCGTACGTCGACGCAGCCCAGTACTCTGATCTACCCCACACCTACGCCGTTTGCGCCGTTCCAGGCCCAGGACTCAAGGCACAGACAACTTCAAGCTCGCTAAGCGCTGCCACACCCACCGAAGCAGAAGAAGCCGCCATTGCGTTGGCTGTGGCCTCAACTGACGCCTGTATAGTTATGAGCGACTCCAAAACCGCCATAACAAACTTTGCGCGAGGAATAGTGGCACACACTACACTAAAGCTCCTACAGTCACTACAAAACAGTGGAGAACCACACTCAGTAGAGTTGATATGGGTCCCGGCTCACGCGGGGAATCCAGGGAACGAAGCGGCCCACCAGCATGCTCGAGGATTCGTCAGCCGAGTGGTGGGCCTCCCGTACCCGGAGACCTCAAACGAAGTCCTGCACTCGTATCACGACATAACCCAGTACTACCGTCTTATGCGACACACTAGGCCCGCACCACACAGTAAACTAAACAAGCGTCAGGAGGTCACCTGGCGTAGGTTACAGACATACTCATAATCGAACCCCTTAGTATACTCTTACATTTACCCAGACAGATTAAGTCCCTACTGTCACCTGTGCGGCGAGCTAGCTACGCTCAGTCACATCCTCTGGTACTGCGAAGAGGATCCCCCTCCACCCGCTCTCCTGGCCTCTCCCTCACCTTCATCGTGGGAGGAAGTGCTGCTTAGCTCTAGTCCGGACGTACAACTCCGAGCCGTGGAGCGAGGCGAAGAGGTCGCCGTCACGCATCGCCAGGCGGCCATCTGGCCTTCCTGAGGAGCCCATGAACTAGCTCCCAACTCTGACGAATAAAGTTGTCTCTCTCTCTCTCTCGCCAAGAGGCTGAGCGACGTGCCCTACCATCTCAGCAGCAGCAGCAACAAGACGCCGTCGATGACGTCAAGGCTCGCCGATTGACCGACTATACGGTGAAACTTAGCGAAAGCGCCAGTGCGACTCGGACCTTCGAGACAGACTTCGTAAACAATCCGTTTGGATATGTGTGCGACGTGTGTGAAAGACTGTGGCACATGAAAGACTTGACGCCGGTAAGTAGTGCCATGCGTGAAACGTTGAGTTTAGCGGTGCCGCCTGAGTGGGGTGAAACCGTGGCGCGGGTTTGTACAACGTGCAAGAACTTTCTCGTTAAGCAGAATATTCCACTCTTTAGCGTTACCAATGGGTATCGTTACCCGCCCATGCCACCAGGTCTACCGGTTCTGAATGATGTGGCCGACTTAGCTCACGCTACGTATATCCTGGCAGAGCCGAGCTAAGCTACTGCTCATTTTTTTTACCTGTTTGAATCAGTGTCTGAGGTTACAACTTTTTTTTTGCGGGCTCACTGTATGAGCTTTGAGACAGACCTCTTACATCGGTCCGCATCACGTACGGGTATACATAAACTATTTATCGCTCGAATAAATTGTCGAGTAAGCCTGCAAAGCGTTGTTAACTAAAGCTTTTAATTCTCCTCGATGCCGGACCATTATGAACTGTATGAACAGGTTTAAACCCGTTCGAACCATCATTCGTTGCTCCGGAGCTGAACCTGAACCAAACAGAAAAATATGCAGAAGCCTGAACCCGAACGGAACCCGAAAACTGTTCGGTTCGATACCCAGATTTTATCACATACGCCAACGGCGGAAATTCGCCTGGAGTGTCCATATAAGGCTGCTATCGCAATAAAAACAGCCAAAAGAACGAAAGAAAGAGATATATTCACTTTAAATAATTTCTGATGCTTTGAGATCCCTAGATCTGCAGGTGCGAGCTTGAATGGGAATCGAAGAGCAAAGCAGATCTATTTGTGACAGCGGCACGAAGGTACACGCAGTATAGCCTTCGGCGTGTCGTGGTTTCCTGAAAGTGGCGGAGATGTGGAAGTGTGCAACCGTTCGTTACGGTTATCAACTGTACGATAACCGACAATATCGTTTGGGCTTTTTTTATTGCGATAGCAATTATATGGACACTCAAAAGCAGATTTCTGCCGTCGGCGTCGCCGTCGCCGTGAGGTTCCGTATGACGTCATTTGGAGAAGAAATCGTCGCCGCGCGCCGAACGCTGTATGTGCGAGTGAAAGGGCGCGAGGGGCGCGTCTTTCACGGGGAGTGAACGCACGGCGGAGAACAAACGCGCGTTCTGCGCCGTGCTCGCTTAAGGGCTGCAGAAGTAGGCGTCTCTGTTCTCCTTCACAATCACCATGTATGTAGAGCAAACGCGCCTTCTTCCGACGAGCGAGAGGCCGTGGGGGAGGAGGAGGGAAGGGAGGCGACGTTTAGCTGCGGCACGCAGTGCCTATTTATATCAGAGGCTCCGGCAACAGTCACCAACGCCGCACGCATTTTGAGCGAACGCGGGCAAAACGCCGATGGCGTCGACAACAGTTCTGCGTGTTGCCGATGCTGCTGCATGTCCAAGTTTATACAGCTGATAAAGCTAATATCATTACTCCGTATAGCTCTCTACAAGTTTGCTATCGCAATTGATGCTTCGCCTTTCAGGTGAAACTGCGACAACTTTTTTGTTGTTGAGGCTGTTAATTACGACGTGACTTCAGCCATATACAAGACGCGAAAATACGACTGCGCAAAACCTATTGCTGATTTACGCATGCCCTCGCTTTCCGCTACTTTCAGAAGGGCACCATGTTGATGTCCGATGGAACACGGACCACTCCTGATCAGACACCGGCTCGTCTTTTGAATTTTCTTTTAGTACTGTCAGCCTGGTGAATGTGCTCGGCTGAAATGTTTAAACAAACCGGCCAATGGTGACTTTCGCAATCAGAAGCTTTATAGAGCACGTGTCATGCCTCGAGCAACACGTTCAGAGAAAGCCACCAACCGTGTCTTTCATTATCAGCGATTATCAGCTTCATCTTGCCTGAGAAGCACGGGATATCATGAAGGGATGCGAAAGGGCCAAAATGTGTTTTGCAGAATCATTTTAAGGCAACTGCCACGTGGACGCTTGCGCAGAACTGTAGCCGTGTTTACCCATTGACGCGCATGAGTCATAATCGACTATTCTGCTGATTAATTCGTTGTCGATGAGCTCAGAGGCTCCCTTTATTCTCGAACAAAGTTTCCGTTCGGTGCTGCGCGAAAAAGTCGCATACGCACGACACTCAAATCGGTATTTTTGCATTATGCTATCATGCATGCGGTAACGCCGGCGCCGAGTTTCAATGACACGACATCCATTTTATAAGCCAATTCCACATCGACGAACATATGCTTCGAGCCCATGACACGACATTGCTCCATATTATGCGCTATATTTAGTTGCAGGTCATCGACTATGCGCAGGTGCGTCCAGCGAATTCTTGCCTATGTTTTTCTATATTGAAGAGCGAGAAACGTTCTATACGTGAATCTCATTGATCGTTCCTATACACCGATCCATTTCGTGAAAGGCCATGTTGGAAATAGCAAGTCCGCTGTTGGTGTAGGTCGATGAACAGTCAACTTGAGGTGAGTTTACACCGCATCTTTACGATGCACAACTGACGTTTAATACTATGGTCAGACTGCGTTCTGTACTCGGTGAGGGGAGAGCGTGGATATAGACAAAACACTGACCCCCCCACTTATCACACCCTCCTCCAACACGATTGCGTATCCCACCGCCTCTACCCCCTCCTAACGAAACCTTCTCCCAAGAAGAAGCCGTTGCGTGGCGGCAACTACAGACCAATACTTTTCCGCATTTAAGCCTATATTGGCCATTCACCCCATCCTCCATACTCTACAAATGACCACACTGCTGGAAGTGCTCATCCATTTAAGCATCCATTTACCACTCTACTTTGGCATGCCCAAATACGCCCACCATCCACCACAGTCAAAAATGCTAGGCCCGAACAGTGGGAGGCCGCGTTGTCAAGGCCACACCTGCGGGACCAGCATCAACTGGATAGGCGGGCCCGGCGGGCAGCCATAACCGAACGGATCCTGGACAAGGAACCCCCCCCCCCTCCCCACCCCTAACTACCCTCCCTCCCACTCCTCACACACAAACACACTGGCGCGAATCATACTCGCGTTTTTATTTTTCAGGATAAACGTTCTTCCTCTTCCACCTCCTGCGCCGAGCGTGTAATCGGGGCAGGAGATGACACGTGCCAATTGATAACGCCGTTCCTACACGCTATCTATCATCGAACCTTGTAACCTCGCATAAGTCAGTTTCACTAGTGCTAGCGTCATCAACGGAGTCCTCGAGCCACCGATACTACGGTTTTCGACGGCTGGACGTACGGCCCGTGGACTGCGGTCTCTTTGCACGACCGGTATCCTTCAGCCTTTCTTCTCCGGTGGTCTGCACCGGTCGGAGACTGGGCGTAATGGTCGCCGCCACTTCTGCCTGCGCTGCGGTGGCGTCGACTTCTTGCTGCCGGGGCGTGTTTCGACTGAGCACGTGGCGATCCATGACCAGGGCGTCTCAGCAGTGCGGACGTCTTCGGTGGCGTCGTTCTGTCGAGGCATTCTAGAACCTCTTGCGGAAGACGCACCACTGATGACGCCGTCATGCTGCCCCAATGCTCCGCCTCCACTTCAACGCGTCGCCGGATCGGCGCAGGACTTATGGGACGTGGTCGTTCCGACGCTGACCTCGGTGTTCACGAGGTCGTCGGATGGCGCTTGCCTCGATCTCTTAGCGCTGACGTCAGCAGCAAGGCCTGCGGCGCCGTCGATACGTTTGACGGCGCTGGCGCTTGACGTCCCAGAAGTAGAAGCGCTAATCTCGATCGCTACCTGGTCTGCGTCGGCATGGTCACTCTCACGCGGCTTTCGCACCGCGGCTGACGGACGGGGCGGCGTTGCGGAGGTCGCCGTTCCGCGTTTGCGTGCTTTGTTCTTAGCGCGGGACGGCGTTGTGGTGGTGCCCGCGGTGGTCGTGCCCCCGCCCTCGCCGCCTTCGGATTGACGCGTAGCACGGACGCGGGGCGGTTGATACGCCGACGCCGTGCTGCCGGTGCCTGCGGAGGCTTCGGCGTCACCTGGAAGCGGTGGCGACTGGAATTTTGGTGTTCTCTCTCCTGGAGGTGGTCCTCCCGACGTACGAGTGGCATTTCGTCCACCAGGGGTTCGTCCTCCGGGAGTGCGACCGCCTGGAGTTCGTCCACCGGGAGTTCGCCCACCATGGGTTCGCCCGCTCGGTGTACGACTGCCAGAAGCCTGCCCGTCAGTGGACGCCGCTTGCTCAACAGGCGGAGGGGTTTCTCCATCAGGTGTAGGCCCTTCAGGCGTTGGACCACCTGGAGTTGGACCGCCTGGAGTTCGCCCGCCTGGAGTTCGTCCGCCTGGAGTCCGGGCACCTGCTGGAGTTCGGGTACCTGCCGGAGTTCGGGTACCCGCTGGAGTTCGGGTACCTGCCGGAGTTCGGGCACCTGCTGGTGTTCGGGCACCTGGTGTGCGACCACCTGGTGCGCGACCACCTGGTGTGCGAGTTCCGGGAGTTCGTCCGCCGGGTGTCCCCTCTGCAGGAGTTTTTCCAGCAGGTGTACGGTCACCTGTTAGCCACCGCGTGAACGGCCACAAGCGACCACGCTTTTGTCGCTTGGCCGACACGTGGAGTGGAGAATTTTTGTCGAACGCCCTGCCCCGAGTTGCCCGGTACACCTTGTAGAAGTCGTACAGCAAGGAAATGTAGTACAGCTGCAACGGGAAGAGGCGCGGTTGTGTAATTACAAGTGTTACATCGAAATCACGGCAACCAATTTTGCGTACCACGTTACATCGGCCCGAATCGTTGTTTATTGAAATAATACTCTCGAGTGGAGGTAGAGTTTTGATTCATAAGGCAGTATACAAGGACCTTATCGCTTGTTGCTTGCTCCAACTTAGGAGTGGCGCCTGCCGTTTAATGGACATTCCAAATCCGCCACCATGGCCGCCAGCGGCGCTGGCTAACACTCTGAAGGCATAATGATATGGAGATAAAGCACCACAGGTGTAGTGCGGAATTTGTGGGTTCGGCTCCCGCCGGGGGCGATTTGTCTTCCTTTTTTCCTTTCTTGCCTCCTTGTTAAGATATGTCGGTAAGTGAAATAAACTGCATATCTGATTAGACTTTACAATAAAGAAACTTACGGCTTTGTTGCATTTATATGAGTTACCTTTTGAAGCCTTTCAGTTCCTTCGGTTACTCTCACGACTATACTGCTGGCAGGAGGAAATATTTAGGGGATTCGAATGGATGTAACAAAGCTGCTTAAAAGGGCTTCAGTATGCATCCTATATAAGTACGCATCTCGGTCGTATCAATAGTGTTTCCTTTTTGGGGACAAAAATAACTATGGAAAGACTATTGGCGGCGGCTGCTGCTGATGATGATTTATTGGCGTCCCCACTGAAACCGGGAGGCGACAATAGTCACCCAGCCTGCTTGAGTTAATCAGGTGTGCATACATGCTTTTCATTCTAAATTGCCTCGAACGGCTAGACGCGCGGCATTACTGCGTGTATTCGGGCTCTCCTGACATGATTGAAAAAAAAAAAAACTTTTATGTAGCACCTATTCAGCAACAGAAAGCTCTATCGAGAGTTTTTCATGTTACGCTACAATTTTATCATTGACACTTTTAATCTAATTATAGATTTGATTTAATCTAATTATAGATTTGAAAAAGTTGATTAATTAAGACCAATTATGTAATCAGGCGGAATGCAAAAATAATCTCAGTATCTCTAAGTGACAGCAAACAACATCACCTTTGTTCTGTCCAGCTGCAGGGCATTTGCATATTTTAAAAGTTAAGCTCAAGTTACGTGGGACAGCCGGTATAGAAGCTCTTGGATTTAACATAACTGGGACAACTTCATGCCAGAAAATTTGCGACAAAGACGGCAAACTGAAGAGCTGACAGAAAAAAAATGAAAGTTTCGTCCGCTCTTAATTGTCCCGTATACTGCGCAGATTTCTGTTCTTTTTTGTCATCACGAATGCGCGATATTAAACAAATTTACATTGTGCTGTGGGCTTTATGTGAGAGCATGTGATCATTTGTGAGGCCAAATTATGTTGAGTGAGAGCTTTAGGAAGCTGTTTGAAATACGTCATGCAGCTATAGGTATCTTCGTCGCGCATGGGGACATGTGATAAGCGTTCACAACAACCCAATATTTCTGTGAATCCTTCGATGTCATTATTTATCATAGCTGCGCTGCGAACCACCGCATGGCTAAGACTAACACGCGGTGTTCAAAAGCCGTTATTCTCAGTTCCGCTCGCATTCCCGACGCCGCCGACACAGCCAGCGCGGCAGCTGGGCCCGCGTGATCCCTCATACTACGTCACGCCGACAGCAGCGCCAGCCGTTCCAGTGGTGGAACTCGCATCCAAATTATATGGTCGTATTAAAGAGCGTTCGGATAATTAGTCAAGTAAGACAGTAGTGACAGTTTCTGTAAAAATTGTCCATTTTCCTAAGATCTAGTGCGACGTTAGGCAGCCTCCAATTGAATATTTAAGTCTTAGAGCTCCTGGACCCATTTATTCTAGTAATACTGCTTTAAAGCCTTTATTAACGGCTTTTGTAGCAAACTGAAACAACCGAACAAATGTACCATTGGACAGATGCGAATAACCTACCTTCACGAAGGCGGCGAAGATTATCATGGGAGCCCAGGACACGACAATCTTCAGCTGCGCATAGGGAAGTGTGCTTCGATTACTCTACATTGGCCATGGTAGCCCTGTGGCTATCGTGTTACGCTGCTGAGGTCGATGTCGCGGGTACGAACCCGGCCGCAGCGGCAGCAATTCGACGTGGGCAATATGCAGAAGCGCTCACGTACTTAGATTTAGGCGCGCGTTACGGAACCCCAGGTGGTCAAAATTTTTCCCGAGTTCCCCAGAACAGCATGCCTGATAATCATATCCTGGTTTTGGTACGTAAAACCCTAGAATTTATGTTAAATTTTACGCTACGTTACGAACACAGTGGTTATCTCTGGAACTAGCACTCATTAGGTTAGTCATACGTCGTTATCTCGCTTACAGTTTTAGTTGCCCCTCTTGTTTCGTTAACACATAGTAACCCGCGCGCATGCAAACAGCACCTGTATGTCTTAGGAATTTGGCACTGCTCTACCATCCTTAACATTCACAGAGGCTTGATTGAATACACTAAATACACAAGTGGACACAATTATTCCGTAAATAAATAAATAAATAAATAAATAAATAAATAAATAAATAAATAAATAAATAAATAAATAAATAAATAAATAAATAAATAAATAAATAAATAAATAAATAAATAAATCTCTAATGCATTTCTGATAGGCCCTGTATTTCTGTGAGCGTTGTTTAGTCTGACCTACAGCTACCACTGTATTTTTCGTGTATAGTATCCGTCGTGCCCATGCCTCGCAAACTTACGTTTTCTCTGAGAGTCAGGCTGCTTGCGTCCTGGTTGGTGAACTGGAAGAAATCAGTGAATGAACGACAACGTCCACAGAATATTGTGCATCTTCATGCAGGCTGTGTTTGAGCCATAAGCTTACTGCAGAGTGTTCTTCCAAGCAGAGTTTGAAGCCTCGCCAGTAGTGCGAGTAAGGTTGAAATAATACAGAATTAAATATTCGGTACCACAAATGATTTTATAAGAGACTGAACTTCCTTTTTTCCGATATCGCCTTGCCTTATGCTGAAGTCGACAGATGTGGAATTCAGAACAATTCAGGTGATCATGGCCTCACGATTATGTGAGAATTCGGCCACCTTGCAAATATATTTTGACTGACTTTATCTTCCTACTTCACCTTTAACATCCTATGATGATGCCGCACTTGCTATTAAATAAGAGTGATTGAGGGAACTAAAAAGTAAATAGCTCTTTACAGCGCGAGAGTCTATCCACGTGGCACTAGCTAAGCATGTACAAAACGCAGAATGGCTTCGAGTTTAGCCGCGTTAGTGTATTCCAGGTGTACGTCTATAAGTGTATGCTTCCTAACTTATGCCGGTGACGCACGGGTACTTTCGATTGTGATTAATCCCAATCGGGGTCGAATTTCGCAATCGTGATTAGCTTCTTTGCCCAAACTTCGGAAGAGAGCAAATCGAGAAAGGGAAGTTCGATCCCGATAGGGCTTGATCATGATCGAAAGGGCGTGTGTGACTGGGGTATTAGGTGTTGTCACAGGGTACTTCGTTCTCGAGTGATATATATATATATATATATATATATATATATACGTATCACCATAGACACGTCCGGCATCGCTTTGTGTGTTGTGAACTAGATCAACTGGATATATATATATATATATATATATATATAAATTCGGGACGTAAAAGTGCGGTGCTATGTCTAGAGAGGAAAACCCTGAAGAAATCGGAGGTCTTTGCTGTCTGGTGGCATAAAGTTCCGGGTTTTTCTGCTAAGCTTTACAAACTATTAACACAAGCAGTTCTCTCATTATGGACACGCACGTTATCTTTGGACAAGAGAAATCACTCACTACAACACATATTGGCAAGGCGAGCTTCTGACGGATCATGTGACGAAATCATCCCTACAAATACTCTTGGTCAGGCGTTATTAATACATTTACAAGAAACCACAATAACAAAAAGAACAAACGGAGACCGGTTTGGCATCCATTGTTTACGTTGTTCTCTGCACTTTTTCTAACAAAAGAAAAAAGTACAAAAAATATTGCTCACGGCCGTGCTTCTCATGCGGTGGGATGCTTTTCCTCATATGACCTTGTTGACGTATATTATCATATGCAGTGGAACCATTACTGTGCCCACCATAGACACGTCGGGCGTTGTTTGTTGTGAACTAGGTCATCTAGATCAATTGGATATCAACTAGATCGAATCAGCCATTCTTCTTTGAAAGTACGTAGTTGGGAAAAATCTAACATACTCTCAACATCATAGCTACAGTTCACAATGCACAGCAACGTCAGCGGTGCTTTAATTTGAGTCCTCGCGCATTGCCGGCGTTTACGTGTATTCGACATGCGGGAAATGGATGTAATGTCTCATTGTCGTATTCTTGTAAACGCGGCTATTAAAAAAATGTCGAAGTTTCACCCGAAAGGCGAAGCATCAATTGCGATTACAAATTAATAGAGAGCTATACGGAGTAAATATAGTTGTTTGTCAGCTGTATAAACTTGGACATGCAGCAGCACCGGCAACGCGCAGAACTGTTGTCGACGCCGTCGGCGTTTTGTCCGCGTTCAATCCGAACGCGTGCGGCGTTGGTGACTGTTGCCGCTAAGTGTGGTGGCGGCTCGGAGGTTTTTGACGAGATCAGAACGGTACACTCGTCGAGCAGCGTCGGAAGCCTTTACCACCTTCTCGCCTCTGAACGTTTTACTGCGATAGCAATTATATGGACATTTCAACCGGATTTCTGCCGTGGGCGTCGCCATCGCCGTGAGGTTCCGCATAAAGTCCAAGGGTGATAAAATCGTCGCTGCGCCCTGTATGCGCGAGTGAAAGTGCGCGGGGGCACGCGCTATCACGGAGAGCGAACGCACGGCGGAAAGCAAACGCGACCGTCGCGCGAAAGGCCGGGGGGGTATGGGAGGGAGGGAGGCGGGGCGACGCTGTGCTGCGGCACCAAATGCGTATCTTCCAACCGGGCGCAAGGGGAACTGGCCACTCAATCTCCCACGCGAAAGCAAGAAAGCGGGAAGTCAGCGCGGGAGGGAGGGGGGGGGGAGAACTGCGCTTGTACTTTGCCCGGCTGTGACGGTCGCCCGCACCGTATCTTATCTCCACACGGCTCTGACCTTTGTATGCGATGTGCATTCGCCGCTTAGTTTCCGTTGAAGCGATAGACCGCACGAACCTTCGCCCGCTGCGGCGGCTGCGCTTGCTGCCAGCGTTTTGACAGTCGTCGTCTGCGGTCATTCAGTGTGATCTATTCATGTTTGCTTGTGCGCGCTGACACCACGCTTGTTAATTCAGTTAGTAAGCGAATGTGTCCAAGTTTATGCAGCCGATAAAACTACTATCCCTATTCCGAATAGCTCTCTACTAATTTGCTATCGCAATGGATGCTCCGCCTTTCGGGCGAAACTTCGACATTTTTTTATATAAATACGCATTTGATGCCGCAGCTAAACGTCGCCTCCCCTCCCTCCCTTCCGTACCCCCATGGCCTTTCGCGCGACGGAAGAGTTCGCGTTTGCTCTCTATGTATGGTGATTGTAAGGAGGAAAGAGACGCTTAATTCTGCAGCCCTTCAGGGAGCACGGCGCAGAACGCGCGTTTGCTCTCCGCCGTACGTTCGCTCCCCGTGATAGCGCGCGAGGGACGCGCGCTTTCACCCGCACATAAAGCATATACGGCGCGCGGCAACGATTTCATTGCCGTTGGACTCTATATGGAACCTCACGGCGACGGCGACGGTGACGGCGATGACGACGCCGACGGCAGAAATCCGCTTGAAGTGTCCATATATTTACTATCGCAATAAAACGCAACAAGCTATCGTTTACTCAGCACTGGTAGGCGCTGAATATAGGTTTATATGTTTATATATATGCCCGTTTTCGCTTGAGCATAGGACAGAAACGACGCATATGTACCACATTCATCTATGATTACTGTGATATATAATGACCCCTTGCAACTGCATTTATTATTATCCTTTACGAAAGGGGGAACTTCGGTTAGAAATAGGATTTATCCTACTTTTCAGAGATTTTATTCGGGGTGAGAAAATCGGGTTTCATCGAGTTTACACTGAAGGACCCCAAACCATACAGAGTGTGTGTGTCAGGAGGAATAGATGTACTTTGAAATTTGATTTAACACCGATGCGCCGTTCATCCACTCACCCACTTGGGCGGGTATCGCAGTCCGGCCAAGTTGGCGCCGCAGCAGAACAGCATCGCGGTGGTGTTCCACGCCACGAAGAAGCCGAGAATGCGTGGCATCTTGTCCTGCATTCGCGAGGCCCAACCCTTAAGTATTTTTTACATGCTTTATTGTCACCAGGTGTGACTAGCTCTGTCAAGCGCATAATTTTGTTCCAAAAGCCAACTTTATTATGATATAAAAAAAAAAGAAGTCGCAGTTTCGCCCGGAAGGCGAAGCATCGATTGCGATAGAGAATTAGTGGACAGCAATACAAAGTAAGGTTAGTAGTTTTATCGGCGAACTTGTAAACTTGTAACTTGTAAACATCGGCATACTAACTAAATTAACAATTATGGTGTCACGCGCGAACAAGCAAACATGAACGCATCTCACTCGATGACCGCGGAAACTCGCTGTCAAAACGCTGGAGTGAGTCAGCGGGGCGTCAGCAGCGAGCGAATCGAACTTCGTTGCATCAGCCGCGAGCGAATTGACCTTCCCCCCGGAGCCTTCCGGCCCGGCGGGAGCGCGCGACCGCAGTAAAGCGCGGCCCCTCCACCTCTTTACTCTCCCTCGGGCACTTTCTCCGTGCCCTCGGGAGGGTTGTGCGCGACTAGAAGAATGCGCACTTCCTTCCCGCTTCCCGCCCTTGCGTGCGCGAGCCGCTATTGCCGGCTCACCGTCGCACGCTTTCACTCGCACATACAGCATACGGAGCGCGGCGGCGATTTTATCACTCTTGGACTTTATACGGAGCCCCATGGCGACGACGACGGCTATATGGCGACGCCGACGGCAGACATCCGCTTGGAGTGTCCATATAATTGCTATCGCAATGAAAATTCTGAAACACGCTATAAAAAATTCACCATTCAGTAGAGAATGAAATTAGATGATAAATTAAGTAGTTTCATGTGGTCAGCACACTTTAAAAACCAGCTTCAAATGGTTCCCTCTACCTTCAACAGCACCGATTGAAACAGGGACAAGAAAAAAAAAAAGGCTTTCATTGACTCTCCTTTCTTTAATGCTTATTTGAAAAGAAAGACATGTTTTTAGCAGCTACGTGCTCGTACTGGTCTTTACGATAAGCGTGGTGACCACATGAAACGTCTTAATTTATCATTTAATTTCATTCTCCATTGAATGGTGGAATTTCTTATTGCGTGTTTCAGAATGTTTATTGCGATAGCAATTATATGGACACTCCAAGCGGATTTCTGCCCTCGGCGGCACCATGTTGGTGAGGTGCAGGAGGAACTGCTTGACCTTTTGCGAAAATGCAGAATGTGCGCTCTGACTAAAAAGTTCACTCTACTTATGACCACAGACATCGCAGCAGACCTAGAGAGTTACTGCTGCCTAGAAGTTGTCGCCGTGAGGCTTAAAAATTGGGCATAGCGATGGAAAGGTGTGAAGAGCAATAATTCTTTAACGACAAGTCTTCAAAGTGTTATATCAGCAGGTACCAAAGTGTTAGGCCCATTGTAGACCAAAATTGCATTTGAATCCTTTAGGTCGCTCAACATTGGCATCAAGCAGCACAAGTTCTATTGCACTAGACACGGCCCCGGTATACAATTATTGAGCCATTGGTCAGAGGGCAGCATTTCGAGCAACATGCTGCCCATCATTGGCGTCGTTCACACCAATGCAATTTTTCGCCACAGATTACAATTTATTGCATTTCAAAGATGATTTCTGGTGCCTGCGCATTTTCGGGATCGAAAGGTTGTCGTCTATACGGCATAACATGTCCATATGTGGGTCTTAAATGAGTGCGACACTTTGTGCGGCCCGATGCGTAACAGCCTAGCAGATGACCGAGTGACCCAGAGCGAGTGCCAAATCGTCACAGTGTTATGCTCCCACGTGACCACTTTCTGCGTCATGACACATAGCTATTCGTCATGGGAAACGAAACCGGAAGTGGTTCCTAGAAAAGCTATTTTAGTGAATTATTTAGGGCGCGCTGAGCATTGCCTGCTATTCGGAATTCTTCATTCCTTCTATATGCCGATGACATTAAGATTTTTAAAGCAGTTCATGCTGTTGATGACTGTCACATCCTCTGGTCTGTCCTGTCTTCTTTTTCTAAGTGGTGCGCAGAATGCTGCTAAGACCAATGTCATGACCTTCACACGCAAAACAGCAAGCATTTCTTTTTCTGTAGATTCTGTACCAATGTGTAAGGTCCATGAGATCAATGATCTCGGTGTCCCTTATGATGGAATTTTACTCTTTCAGCTCACGCTAAACGCGTTGCAATGCGGGGTATGAGCTCTCTTGGCTCTGTTTGCAGATTATCGAGAGGATTCAAATCTGCTACACCGTTCCGCAAGTTGTACACATCTGTCTTCCTCAACTAGAATATGCGTCGGTCGTCTGGAATGGCAATTCTAGATGCAACAGTGACATTGTAGGTTGCGTACAGAAAACGTTTCTAAGCATATATCTTCACCGCTTTGCTAACACGGGTACTGGACTTTCTTCTTCTTCCTGGGGTTTTACGTGACAAAACCAGTTCCGATTATGAGGCACGCCGTAGTAAGGGGGACTCCGGATACATTTTGACAACCAGGGGTTCTTTAACGTGCTCTGCAATGCAAGCACACGGGCGTATTTGCATTTTGCCTCCATCGAAATGCGGCCGCCGCGGCCGAGGTTCGATCCCGCGACCTCGTGCATAACAGCGCAACGCCTTAGCTAACTCAGCCACCGCGGCGGGTACGGGACATTGCTTATATCACTTTTGAATTATTTGTCATTGCCCTTACTTCGCTACCGACGCAATCGCACTGACCTCCTGTTTCTTTTCAAAACTACTTCACGATATCCTCACCTGCCCCAGACTCCTCAGTGGTATCATGTTTCGTATCCCGCGTAAGAGGACATACAGCTTTCCATGTTCCTGCCTGTCATCACCTATACTCAACCGACCACGGAATACAGAGCCGTTAAAACGCCCACTTTCTTGACCTTGATATTTTTCATAACTCGCGCTGCCATTGTTCTTTTCCCAGTTTTGCGTTGTTGCGGCATAGTTTCACAAATTTTAACTGCCCTTCATCTTATTTTTTCTTTTGTATTAACCTTGCGCCTTGTTGTACGTACACTCTTCTTTTCACGATTGTTATTTTTTATTCACTGTTTTTATTACCGATATTCCCCTGCCATCTTTTACCGCGATAGCGTTTAGGGCCCCGTGTCGCAGAAAATCCGGCGTCGGCAACCGGCGTGTGATCGCGGGTGGCGGAGAAAATCATCCAACCACATCGACCGCGCAGGCCCTCCACGTGATGCAAGGTTTTGGTGAACAAAAATTTAATTTCTCACAGCGAAATCCGTCAGAAAAATGGTAAAGTACGACTTTACTATTCGGCGTCGGATTCGCCGTCGGATTGTTTACCAATAGGCATCGGATTGTAATTTGAATGTACGAGAAAACCTAATTCTGCTACGAGGAAACAAACATTTCTACCAGACCTGCGCGCGTCGGGGCAATAGCAAACAATTAATAAAATAATAAAGAAGGTGCTAGGGCCTTCACATTTTAATATAAGACCACTTATATTGCCCTTGGAAAACGTCTTTCCAGCAATGCATTTCAGTTTAAGAGTGAAGTTGACTTCAAGGGAATTGATGTAAGCTTGGTCTTTGTAAGCTGGCTTTCCCACGTTCAGTGTTGCAGTGAATGAAGCCTACTTACCGTATGCGAACGATGCGATGCGAACGGGTCCCGATAACGCTATCGCGTTCTACTCTTAAAGGTAAGCTTAAGCGTCCTCCAAGTTTTTTTCTGTATGCGTGCGCCAACACTTAGACCTCATGGTTGCTCCTGAGCACGGTAAATAAATGATTTATTGATTCATTCATTCATTCATAACTGGACTGATTAATATTTTTTAGCGAGCGTGTAGCAGTACCAGGGAGACATTCGAGTTACCTTTATCCATTTTTCGAATGGGGTGAGCAGTCGTTGAGGCGATGTCTGAAAGCCGCAAAAAAAAAAAAAATAAAAGAAATCAATTTTCTGTTCACTGAATTGTCGGTAACTGGCTTCCAGGTTGCAGGAGATACATGCACAGAGTAGATTACGGCCGCCTTAGTGTTCTACAGTTGCTGAGCGTTATCACATTCTGCTTAATCTGCGGCGTTGTAAAGGTTGAGAGTAGGAAAGCGACATTGCGTCTGTGACGTCATGTCAGTACACAAGATAATGTGCGGATAATTGCCTCACGTTTCTCTATTTGCCTCCAGCTTAATCCATGCCGGTCGCGAAAACGAGAAACTTATTTTGCCCCGAAATCCCACGAAAACGCAAGCGTGCTTACTAAATGTAAGCCTTTCAATTTAAAAAATGAAACCACCAGAAAATTACGTTTTTTAGAATTACCAATAAGACACAATATTCTATTTCACAATATTGGTATTGTAATTGCTTTACTGATCAGCCTTCATACACCAGCGCTCTCAAACGGGATAATTCAAGGGTCATATAATATGAAAGGATATTCATGTTTTTTTTTCCTGCTGCACTTCGTCATCGGCTGGCTTTGACGCGAGGTCTTCGCTATCGCCAGTATCAGCCACTTGCTGCGACGGATGATGATGAATGCATAGAATCAAAATTAAAACAACAGCAAAAATCAATTCTTTCTAATACGGCTCCAACATGCTATTATTTTCTCACATAGCTGGTCTATAAGTAATGTCGTTTCGTTCAGGAGCTTCACTATCCTGCCACCTAATGCGAATGTACATACGTTCCCCTGAGTCACGCATATATTCTGCGCCAGAATGGCGACTTATCAGTCTTGAACAAGTTTCGAGCACAAGGACGCTACACTAGCTGGGCTCCAGAAATAATAAACAAAAGAATTCGTTTACTCACGGTTTTCTCGCTCGTCTTCTCCTGCGTTTATGGAAAGGTAATAACAATAAGTACGGAAAATGATTGGTGTTTCGTTGGGTAGACAGCATGTTAGCCCATGCGGCGCCTCTCTATTAGTATAGAGGAGGCGCTGGTCCGTGCAACACGCAAGAAATATTGTCACTGCCATTATTTCGAAATGAAACAGCAAACTTTTGAGATACACTTTTTCGCGAGGTGTGTACGATTTTTGTTGATTCGGTATGACAAGACCTCCGACAACACGTTGTTTGTGGGAATTGTTCGCCAACTTGTCGTTCGATGTGACAGTGACAAAGAGTTGCCAAAAAAAAAATAATGGGTCCTCATTTGCAAAGCGCTTCGTATACGCTAGAGCGATTCATACAGCCACCGACCAGCAGTGAGTGTGAATGCAGAACCGGCGAACAGGGCCAGCCCATACTAACGCAGTTCTTACGAATTGCAAGCTTTGCGATTTATTCACTAATATTTTCTTACGCTAATATTGTCCTATTCAGCAACAATGCGGACGAATTACAACAAATGATTGAGGACCTTAACCGAGAAAGTGTAAGAGCGGGGTTGAATATTAATATGCAGAAGACAGAGATAATGTTCAATAGCCTGGCACGCGAGCAAGAATTCAGGATTGCCGGTTAGCCTCTAGAGTCTGTAAAGGAGTGCGTTTATCTAGCTCAGTTATTCACAGGAGACCATGATCATGAGAAAGAAATAGAAGAATAAAATTGGGTTCGAGGGCATACGGCAGGCATTACCAAATCCTGACTGGCAGATTACCACTGTCGTTGAAAAGAAAAGTGCGCAATCATTGCATTCTACCGGTGCTAACATATGGGGCAGAGACTTGGAGGTTAACAAAGATGCTCAAGAACAAGTTAAGCACCGCACAGGGAGCGATGGAACGAAAAATGTCAGGCCTTACGTTAACAGACAGGAAGAGAGCGGTGCACATGTGGATCAGAGAGCAAACGGGGATAGCCGATATTCTAATCGACATTAAGAGAAAGAAATGGAGCTGGGCAGGGCACGTAATGCGTAGGATGGATAACCGGTGTACCATTAGAGTTACAGAATGGATACCAGGAGAATGGAAGCGCAGTCGAGGACGGCAGAAAACTAGGTGGGGTGATGAAGTTAGGAAATTTGCAAGCGCAAGTTGGAATCAGCTAGTGCAAGACAGGGGTAATTGGAGATCACAGGGAGAGGCCTTCGTCCTGCAGTGGACATAAATCTAGGCTAATGATGATGATGATTTTCTTACGTGGGATGCCTTTCTCATTATCTGATCCCCGCTGTTCACGATGGCGATCGACTTCAATGACCAGGCGTCCGTCGCAGCGATGGCCAATCGTGGATGATCTTCCCGCGCTTTTCCAGGTAGTTGTCTGCACCTCTAGTACCCCGTGGTTCATATACCTTATACACTAAACCACAGCCATAATAACGACTGTACGAATCATATGGGATATTCTCCCGTCCGTGCAAAGGGTTACGCGCTTATAAACATAAATTTAGACAGTCTATAGATTGTCAGTTGACTACTTTAGAGATGTTGACAGCCTTGCGTACCCATAAAGTGTTTCTCTATGGCTATACGTACAGGTGCTGTCCATACTAAAGTGGATGTGTTATATTAATTCATGTATTACGGACGACTCGTTTGTATTCACAAAGTCCATCGACATTATTTGAAAAAAAGAGAAAAAAAGAGCCTTAAGCCATTAGTCGACAGGTTGTTCATATAGTCAATTTATGGCGTTCGCAGAAGAAAAAAAAAGCGTCTATAGAATTTTCCTACAGTGTCAACAATTTCTTTTTTTTTCTTTCCAGGGGCAGGTCCCGCACATCTGTAAATATAATAGGGCTGGCGTACCGCTTTCCAGAGCAGCAGGATCACTATCGCGTCGCTGACGATATTGAGGACGGACTCGGCGCCAAGCAATGCGTCGAGGAGGAACCCCAAACGCGCTGCGAAAAAAGAAAGCGGAATGAATATTAAAAGGACAATGAAGAGCAACACTGAATATACTTATAGACAGATTATTATCCTAAGAAAGAAGAATATGCACGGAGGAAGGAAAGAACTATTGGTGGAAGCGTCACGGGATAAAATTTGAAGCTAACAAAAGTCTGCCCATCACGTGATCGTGTCGCGGTAAGCTTCAGTGTCTTCCACACCGCGGTGCTAGTAGCAGCTGAGCACATGACCTTCCGAAGAGAGAACGGTTGCCACAGCAACGTTCTGCTGCCGTGTTCCCACGTTGCGACGAAGACGATAAACGTATGCGTTGCAATAAACGACCGCAGTCGCACAAGCATATCTGCAGAAAACGTGCATGCACGGAGGGGTGGGGAAAGCACGCGAACGAGTTCGCATCGGTTAGAACCTACCAGGAACCCAGCACACCGGCATGAGTCCGCCGCGCGCCAGGTCACGTGCTAGGCCGACTTTAAGAGAGAGATAAAGCGAGCAGGATGGCTTCACGGTGAGCTGTCTTGCTAAGGCTGGCGGCGTGTCGTAATGTTCCCTCCTAAGTTGTTTCCTTTCTTTTCGTGAATATGCTTAGACAGGCATTCTTTCGTGGGTCTGTTGACATTTATTTGGATAGAAAAGGTTGAATAATGTACTGTAGCAAAATGAAATCTCAACCTTCCTGCCTTCCGTTATCGTGCGCTGATGCTGTAGCGCGAGCAATTAAGTGTGACGTCGATGATTTGAAGGTTATCTTCCCCGTGTTCTGGCCGTTATTCCGCAACAAAGGTTACCGGAAAAGGGTGAATTGATGTTTCCGTTTCTACACAATGCAACAAAAATTTTGTTAATGAAAAACAGTTAAAACACCTCGGAGCTTGCCTGTGCTTGCCTGTGCGCGCGTGACACAATGCTCTGCACTATATCCTTACTTCGTATTCTTACTTCGTTCACTAATTTGCCATCACAATCGATGCTTCGCCTTTCGGGCGAAAGTGACGACTTTTTTTTTTTTTTTTCTTTTCGCAGGCTAAAGGTGTGCGTGCGTTTACATGCGTGTTTCACCGTTTCACACCTCTGTAGAGCGGTGAAGCTTACTAAAGGACGTAAGTCATTATGGAACGCCCATGAGACAGACCCCTGCGCACTTCATGGCGCATTCGCGCGGCTGTCTTCGTCCGCCTCGGCGGCGCGGTTAATGGCGGTTTCACTATATCGACAATGTGATTATCGTAATATATAGAGTGGAAAATGATCAGCTGCATGTAGATTGCTTTAGTTACGTTGTTTTAGCAAATAGCAATTTGACCGACTAGTTTGCGGCTTGGGACATATCTATAGGGCTTGAAACGGAGGGCGGCATATCACAAAGATCCTGTCAGTTCTATTCTATTCCTTTTTGATTTCTATTCCTTTCTTATCATCTATCGCTCGCAACCAGCCGATGCTGATGATAATGTAGATGGGACACCGCTCGGACTGCTGAAGAAAGACGATAACAATGGACCTTGGCAGCTTCTTTACATAGAGACTGCTAGCCGACAAAAGTCTCCAACAAGCCTATTTGCACTCGTACACAGAGTGTTTCGGAAAGCGCGTTCGAGTGTCGTTAAATATAGGGAACACGAGGTGTAATTAGATGAGAAAGTATGAAAATTGCACTGATTCTAGTTCGTAAAAATTACTCCGCTAATTTCTGCTGCTGACATGGCTGAAATTGGCGTCACTCTTTTTGCGCATCTAAAACCGGTTACGAATTCTCAAATTACGGCTTTAGACCTTGCATTAGCATCAACTGTCTGACGCTTTCTGTTAAAAAGTTATTTAGCGCAGTTTTTATAAATACTTAATTATCTGATTACCTACTCGAGTCATATTAAATATGTGTCCTTGTTGTAAAAGCAATCACGAAGAAATCGCCTAATTATCGTATGTTTTATACGTTTTAAGGAACTTCAAACACGTTTTCTGAAATGCCCTGTCTATTTGGCCATCAATTTACACCTGCTGGTTCACATAAATGTACATGCTGTCTGCAGATATGCCATAGACTTTTCATTTAAGCAGCAGTGGAGTATCTCTCTCTCTCTCTTTCTTTTTGTTATATGTAGACTGAGGAAATAATCTTCGCGACCGCAGGTTTCAGGCTCATTCCCAGTTTCCCCTTGCTCGCCCAGCCGAGTCGATCCTCATGAGAGCTGCGCTTCTCAAAGCACCGGACGTTTCAACTCGTAAGTCTACTGACGTCATCGCATGCCGTAGAGCGCACTTACCCGATGCGGTTCGGTGAAAGCCGTAGGAGAAACGGATGACGCCAACGATGTTGGGCACCTGCAACCGAGGCGAAAGGCTGATTATTCACCATTATCCGAACACACACCCCTACAAACGTAAGCATACGTAGGGAAGCACATAGTTCAGTAATGCCTTGTTATAAATTGTTTTTTACTTACGATGTGTATTCCGATCAACCAGATAGCCCCCCTCCGTGACGTGATCATTTCTTCTTCTTCGTCATCTTCTCCTCTCGTTCTCACCACGTGAAAGTCGATGATGATTATTGTTGTAGTGGTGGTGGTGGTGGTGGTGGTGGTGATGATGGAAGGGGTGTTAGGGATGATGGGGATGATTAAAGATATGTCACGTACAGACAGCGGGGGATGGGGGAACAACCGAGGGATTTGCGCACACTTTGATTTATAAAAACGAATGGATAACTGACAATCTTGAAAACATAGAGAGAAATTATTTGACAGCTTTATTCTTTTATTCTTCTCGTTAGCACACCTGAGGGCCGTTTATAAAGTGGACTACATATGTGTTCTCAGGTTTCTACGTTTAATATTAAGTCAGCGAGGTGCACATTTCGCGATTATAGTCTCAGCACCACGTTCGGAGTTGCTCTTCATATGCGCTGGCACTGCTTCAAACTTCAAACAAAACTGCTCTGTTTTATTTATTTTTAATGCGTTAGCGTTATGAGTGCGAAAGTGTGAACCAGTGTATGTGTGCGAAGTGCGGGGATCCGTTCACGTGATAGAGGTCGAGAGAGGATGGAAGAGCGTAGAAGAGCGTTTATGTGTGTACGTGTATGTGTGATGGTGTATGTGATTATACAGGGTGTTTCATTTTAGCTGCACCAAATTTTTAAAAATTGCCTGTGGCAGATAGCACAATTATAATCCTTGATCGAAACTACTCGATGAGGCGGCCATTACTTCCACGAGAAATCAAAACGCCTGATTGAATAATTAACATAATTACGCTAATTATCTTTTCAAATAATTATTTTACGGCGCATCTTTCAATCTACGAATTATAGCCGCTGAGTTCGCAAGGCGTTTCCACTTGGAACGAATTATCAGGACTGAACCAGTTTCGAGATATTAATTTTTAAAGTGTCCGATGAAATGCATGGGCGTTCCAGTTACTTTTGTGCTTCAATGCATAAAACAGCGTAATTTCCTCAAAAAGTTAACTGGAACGCCCATGCATTTCGTCGGACACTTTGAAAATTAATATCTCGAAACTGGTTCAGTCCTGATAATTCGTTCCAAGTGGAAACGCCTTGCGAACTCAGCGGCTATAATTCGTAGATTGAAAGATGCGCCGTAAAATAATTATTTGAAAAGATAATTAGCGTAATTATGTTAATTATTCAATCAGGCGTTTTGATTTCTCGTGGAAGTAATGGCCGCCTCATCGAGTAGTTTCGATCAAGGATTATAATTGTGCTATCTGCCACAGGCAATTTTTAAAAATTTGGTGCAGCTAAAATGAAACACCCTGTATATATATAGGTAGCAGAAGTGACGGTGGTCTCCTCCAAACCGCCGCCAATCGCACTTAGTTCCTTCAAGAGGCAGGACGTGCGTCGAGTGAACTCCTGAACAACAGTTTGCAATGGGGTGAACGCGGTTGAAATCGTTGATCTGGGATCTCAAAGAGGTGCAACATGATGCTAAGGCATTTCTATCGCATATACAGTTTAACTGCTACTAAATGTTAATTATTAGTTAATAAATTATTCATTTGGTTAATCTTACGCACACCATCGCGCTGAACATATCGGCACTTTGGCACAAATCACATTCCGGCGATTCCACGCTAGAACACAAGAAGGTTCGTGTACGGCGCGTAGACGCCACAACTGGCCTATATATTCAAAAAGCTTGTGCGACAAAATGTCAATACGATGGCCCAGTCTCCCCAGGACGTGATGTGGTCAGTGCACTTGGAGAGTTCTCCACGAATGACGCCGCCGTGCCCTCAGCAACAACTTTACTCCACTTCTCTATATTCAACATCGCTTTATTTTACTTATGATCCGCTGCCTTTTCATCCTAATTGATTTCTTTCGGCTGCTACTCCTCTTCACCCCCTCACAACCCAGTGTGTACTGGTATTTGACGGCATCACGGCATCATCATCACCATCATCATGATTCCTACCAACTTCATCGTCCTCTTCATCGTCGTCGACGTCCGGCCAGGACACGAAGAAGAAGTTTCGCAACTACGTGAGAACGACCATGAGCTTTTCACGGGAGACCATCTTCGCTGTGCTCCTATTCTGCATCGTAAGCTCCCCCATTTACGACGCTATAGCGGACGTTTTTAAATAAGTGACTTTACCTAAAGAGTATCGCGACTGCCGGCCGGACCAGATGGTGGAATTTACGGCCTTAGCTGCGGCGCCGATGCCATCCCGAAACGGTTCAATGAGCAAACCCAAATTCGACGACGAAAGTGCACTAAATCTTTGGTAGTAAGACTGCGATTGGGCGCCAGTTGGTTATGCATTGTGTCGTATAAACACGCTGTTTTGCGCAAATCCAACGCAGACTTCAAAACAGGACGGTATGTGGCATGTTTTCCGCCCCGTTTTGAAGTATCTCTCTTCGATTTGTCGAAACCTTTTTTTGCCCTATTCAGTGACTGTTCGGGTTGTGTAGTAAGTTTTTTTTTTTTGCCGAATCATAGCTTTACGCTTTCGAAGGATTGATTGCCCTTTATGATAAGATTTATGATAAGCTTTATGACGCAGCTGAGCACGGCCGCGCGAGCCCTATCTTGAAAACCACCTGCGATGTGTATAGAGTCGGCCGCGTGGGCACTATGTTGAATACTATCTGCGATAAGAGCATAGTCTAGGTACGCTGAGGGCTGATAGCTTCGTCACGCGCTGTGTCTTCGTCGCTTAGCTCGCGTTGAAGTGAGAGGCAGCTCGAAGGCCAATTCGTTCGCGGCTGCTGCGCTTCCTCACATCAGCGTTTTGACAGTGACTGTCCGCGCTCATCGAGGGAGGTATGTTTGTTTGCTTGTGCGTGCGTGACACCATGCTGGTTAATTTAGTTAGTAAGCGAACGCTTACGATTTTATATGGCCGATAAAACTTCTATCCTTACTTCGTATAGCTGTGTACTAATTTTCGATCGCAATCGATGCTTCGCCTGTCTGGTGAAACTGCAACTTCTTTTTCTTTTGTTCTTCTGAAAAAATATTTGGCAATCGATTTGATACTCGAAAGCTGTGTTTCCATAAAGTTCGTAATCGATTCGGTTCGAATATTTAATTTTTCGATCAACCCTAATGGTGAGACAGTTTGTGGCAGTAACCGAAATAATTCAGCAGTCATTCTGCGCATTGCGTAATTTTAATGGAGTCCCGTTCGCTTTGCACAACCACCGCGCGCACTGAGTACTAAAACTTGAAATTCGTAGCGTTTCAGCTGACCGTTCCGGTCATTCTAAAAATGGAGCGCAATACGTTGTGGTCTTATCTGTCGGCAACGTATTAGTCGCAATATTCGGCATCAGGAACTGTGCAATATAGTCACCAATAAACTATTTTCTTACCTAATATTCACAAAATACTTTGCGAATTAATTGTGTTACAGGGAGGTATGTTTGTTTGCTTGTGCGTGCGTGACACCATGGTTTGAACATGAAATGGTACATAGAGAAGGAATTCAAACCTGCTTACCGCACCTTAACTGTCTAGTGCGCGGCTGACATCTGAACATCGGTCAGCAGTGTGGGGAAGGAGGAGTAGGGGCTTAAAGATGACAGAGATAGGAAGGAAGACAGCGCTACGGAGCTGATAGCTCCGCTGGCATTAACTGCTCTGCCAACGCTATAGAGTCGGTGACAACCTAAGAATTGCAAAGAAGCTCCACTTACAAAAACGCAGTGCACCTGCTGTTCGCTTCTTCCTCTTCACAACCACAATCTCTCTCTCTCTCTCTCTCTCTGAAAGAGAGCTGAATCAGCTGGCGTCCGCCCACAGCTTAATGACTTTGGTCGGCTAATGTAAATGCTGGGCTAATGGGAAAATAAAAGCTCGTTGTTTGAAGCTCAAACATTATCTTTTGGCTGAGCCATGATATCAGGATCAGTGCCTGTAGACGTTCAGGTTTCACATTAAAACCAGTGACACATAGGCCGATATTTACGGAGCCAACAGTTATTTCAAACACGCGAGACCGCTTGACGTCAGGATGATATAAGCAAATCTAATTCGTTGGCGCATCAATGCAAAGTTTGTTTTAGCTGGACGGTGTACATACGACCTTGCAATTCTTACGTTGTCACCGACTACAGACCAATAGAGGTTAAAAAAAAGAAGTTTTTTTTAAATCTTCTTGCTATAGACGCACTCAGTAGGCCTAACGCGGTAATCCACATATCCCGCTGCGTCCGTTACCTTGCAGCTCGAGATTTCGCAGTGGTAAGATCGGAGTTGGTGAGTGCTGGAAAGGCGTCCCATGCGTGGTATATAGGATTTCTCATAGTATATGGTACCAGTCTTTTGGTACAAAGTCGTATAAGATAGGGATTATCGTGTACGCGCTTATGACCAACAGCCGCCGACGATCTTTTTTTTTTTTGCGCTCGCACATGTACCTTTTCGAACGACAAGAACGCGATCGACATCTCTAGTTTGCTTACATCGCCACTCGCTTATTTTTCGACAACGTCTTTGATTAACTTCATCAATTGGTCCAACACAGTGACTTACGCTAATATGCGTCACTGCACTATTTTTGCTTTTACTGATCTTAGCTCACTGGTAGTGAACACGGTTTTTCGTAGCGGGATGGTTGCGCGGAGGTCGGCCATCTTGCTCACCCAATGAAAGATGATCACGAGGGCAAGTCTTGTGTGCTTCGTGCTTTCAAGAGTCAGGTTGAACAGGTCGGCGAAATAATTTTAAAAGAGCTGTCTGGCGGAACTGGTCAGCAAAGAAGCAAGGTGCTAAAGGTTGACAAGCTGCTGACGTTACAACTGCCAGCGTTGTTTAGCGGTACCTAAATGGCGGTTTCTCCACGATATATGGGTCCATGTTTTAAACCACGTGACTGAGCTCGACGAATTGAATTGCGAGGAATGGTGCATGGAAAGCGAATGCGGATCACTGCTCTTCCTTTGGGAGCACTTACAGTGGACTTAGTTGTTGTTCTGAATATCAGGGTGTTCCCCGCTGTGTTAGAGTGGCGAAACTGAAAGAAATATCTTGTATTTCCGCCTCATCCCACCATAAATATCGGAGGCATTCGTTTCTGAAACGCCCGGGAGTTGCTAGAAGTTGTACAAGTGGCTACGCGTTTGCGCTTACCCGTCTTACCGTCTATTGCAGATGGCCAACTTCTACAACATCACTTCGTATGTGTTTGGTCACTACAGAGTTCTTGGAAGTGAGTCCGTTTCTAACTATATTCTTTTATTTATTTATTTATTTATTTATTTATTTATTTATTTATTTATTTATTTATTTATTTATTTATTTATTTATTTATTTATTTATTTATTTATTTATTTATTTATTTATTTATTTATTTATTTATACAGTACCTACAGCACCCTCTAGGTGACATTCTTGTCTAAAGTAACGCAGTATGGCACTAGATGTTTTTCTATTGTTTGATGCGTTTGAATGCCTGGCTTTATTTTAAAGATTCGATGCGCGAAAATGTACTACATAAGAACTAAGTTCTCTGACTTCACGTGTCACACCCAGAATATACCGTAGAAATAAATTTGACCGCCAGGGGTTCCTTAAGTTTAGCTAAATCTAAGTACACGGGTGTGGTTGCATTTCGTCCCGTCGAAATCCGGCCGCTGCTGTCGGGATGGAACCCGCGATCCCCCGGCGCCAATGTTCCCTGCGTCTATATAAATTATGCTTTCCAGAAGCTTCTCGGGTACATTTAAGTAATACGCCGCTTTCTACACGTGGTCATGATCATCATCATCAGCCTATATTTTTATGTCCACTGCAGGACGAAGGCCTCTTCCTGCGCTCTCCAATTACCCCTGTCTTGTTCTAGCGTATTCCAGCGTGCGCCTGCAAATTTCCTAACTTCATCATCCCATCTGGTTTTCTGCCGACCTCGACTGCGCTTCCCTTCTCTTGGTATCCATTCTGCAACCCTAATGGTCCACCGGTTATCCATCCTACGCATTACATGGCCTGCCCAGCTCCATTTCTTCCGCTTAATGTCAACTAGAATGTCGGCTATCCCCGTTTGTTCTCTGATCCACACCGCTCTCTTCATGTCTCTTAACGTTAGTCCTAAGATTTTTCGTTCCATCGCTCTTTGTGCGGTCCTTAACTTGTTCTCGAGCTTCTTTGTTAACCTCCAAGTTTCTGCCCCATATGTTAGCACCGGTAGAATGCAATGATTGTACAATTTTCTTTTCAACGACAGTGGTAAGCTCCCAGTCAGGATTTGGTAATGCCTGCCGTATGCACTCCAACCGAATTTTATTCTTCTGTAAATTTCTTTCTCGTGATCAGGGTCCCCTGTGAGTAATTGACCTAGATAAACGTACTCCTTTACAGACTCTAGAGGCTGACTGGCGATCCTGAATTCTTGTTCCCTTGCCAGGCTATTGAACATTATCTTTGTCTTCTGCATATTCATCTTCAACCCAATTCTTACACTTTCTCGATTAAGGTCCTCAATCATTTGTTGTAATTCGTCTCCATTGTTGCTGAATAGGACAATGTCATCTGCAAACCGAAGGTTGCTGAGATAATCGCCGTCGATCCTCACTCCTAAGCCTTCCCAGTCTAAGAGCTTGAATACTTCTTCTAAGCATGCAGTGAATAGCATTGGAGAGATTGTGTCTCCTTGCCTGACCCCTTTCTTGATAGGTATCTTTCTACTTTTCTTGTGGAGCACCAAGGTAGCTGTGAAATCCTTGTAGATGTTTGCTAAGATATTCACGTATGCCTCCTGTACTCCTTGATTACGCAATGCCTCTATGACTGCTGGTATCTCCACTGAATCAAATGCATTTTCATAATCTATGAAAGCCACGTAGAGAGGTTGATTGTACTCCGCAGATTTCTCGCTTACCTGATTGATGACATGGATATGATCCATCGTAGAATATCCCTTCCTGAAGCCAGCCTGTTCTCTTGGTTGGTTGAAGTCAAGTGTTGCCCTGATTCTATTGGACATTATCTTGGTGAATATTTTATACAATACTGAAAGCAAGCTAATGGGTCATTAATTCTTCAGTTCTTTAACGTCTCCCTTCTTATGGATTAGCATAATGTTGGCGTTCTTCCAGCTGTCTGGTACACATGGTACTTGGTTCTTAATTCCACAACTGAAAGAACCTAACTGTACTCCGGCGGCGGCTGCGTGTGGCGCGGCCGAGCGCACCCGTGCGACCCCAATGTTGAAAGCCATCTGCAATGAGTACAGAGTCTAGGTGGGCCGAGGGCGCATAGCTTCGTCTGCGATGTGTTCTCGCCGCTTAGTTCGCGTTGAAGCGGGAAACAGCACGATTATCAATTCGCTCGGTGTTGTTGCCGCTCTTCCTCACGCCAGCGTTTTCACAACGAGTGTCCGTGCGCATTGAGTGAGATGTGTTTCATTTTGCCTGTGCCTGCGTGGCCCCATGCATGCCTGTTATTTTGTTACGAATTGTAAATGCCTGTAATTTTGTTATTTACGAATGTTTCAAGTTTATACGGCGAATAAAGCTACTATCAATACTTATGATAGCTGTCTACTAATTATATCGCAATCGATGCTTCACCTTTCGGGCGAGGCCGCGACATTTTTGATCGTTTGTGCAGTTAAGAACGTGCGATAACACCCGCCTGCACCCCCTCTCTTCTCAAACAATTCCCAACCCCCCCCCCCCCCCCCCAAAAAAAAAAAAAGAGATTCCTGGCTACGCCATTGCTTTCTGCTAAAACTAAAATAGAGGACATAAACTTTAGACATGGAACTTTGATGTAACGGAATTTACTAGACGTAGCGTTGAGGAATTAGGAGCACACTTCACCTGAAATGTTATTTTATATTTGTGATTAGAAGAAAAAAATGAAGTCAGACAGGTCACGGTCGAGGTAAGGGAAGTCCAGTGGAATGCAGTGTAGTATTACAGAAAGAGTAATGAGATTAGGAAACGTACAGGCATAGTTTATAGTTAGCTGACGAGAGATGGTTGTAATGGCACATCGCTGGTAGATACCGTTCTGCAGTTAGCATTAAATAGGTTGGTGATGGTGACGAAACGAAAATTGTCACCTCATGGTCTGCCCTCTGCACCCGCTGATATTATGCACCCCGCTTCTTGTTACCCGCAAACTGGGACAGGTGGAGGGTTGATCTTCGATGTCCTGCTCGGCGTCGAGACGGGTGTTAACCTGATGTCCGACATCATGCTGATCAAAGTACTCCATCAACCGGTACGTCCTGAAGGAGATCGCAACGTCCATTCTAAATGCAGGGGAATTCTGGCGGCTCTCTTATTGTAACTATATATGCAGCCCCCGCGGCCTTCCCGCGAAGGAGTACGTTTACTCGGTTTGAAATCCGAACGGAGTAAGCCTATTAAATGAAATGGTGAATAATAGAGGAAATCTTGCAAAGGGAGCCAAATGCGGAATAAGCATGCTCACTCTCATAATTGAGACCCACTAGAACTCCTCTTGATGTTAGGAATTCGCGCTTGAATGTGAAAGAGGAAGCGTATGCAAATTATAATTGCCGCATTCATTGGGCACTGCATATTTATTTCGGTATCAAGAAAGGAAACAATACGTATAGGACCAAATCGCGTGAGACGCAGGACACAACAATAGCGTGCACGGTGTGCTACCTTTGACCAAAGATTTAAAATGCACGAAACTGCTGTAGCAGAACGCAACTTCTTCTTTCTTTCTGGGGTTTTACGTGCCAAAACCAGTTCTGATTATGAGGCACGCCGTAGTGGAGGGCTCCGGATTAATTTTGACCACCTGGGGTTCTTTAACGTGCACTACAACGCAAGCACACGGGCGTTTTTGCATTTCGCCTCCATCGAAATGCGGCCGCCGCGGCCGGGATTCGATCCCGCGATCTCGAGCTCAGCAGCGCAACGCCTTAGCTGACTGAGCTACCCCGGCGGGTGTCCAGAACGCAACTCAAAGGTTGTTGTAGACGTTATGTTATAGCATGCCAAGACAATTTGCATTGAGTTTTGTTTTGGGCCGGTATAACGTAAAACTATTCCAATCTGATTTTATTCCAAATCGGCCATTAGCCCTCCGTGATAGGTCAAATCGGCTACAGCTCTGCCCATGTGGGCGTGGCGGCCGCCCATATATATGGGCAGAGCTGGAGCCGATTTTACCTATCAGGGAGAGCTAATAGCCGATTTGCAATAGTTCTACGTCATACCCGCCATGTTCAATATAGTTATTTATCAAATTTCGCAAGTCTTAGATGAATGTTCAATGAAAAGTTTGTAGTGTGTTCTAGAAAACGCCCGATCCTGCACTATAAGACCTGCCTATTGTGCAATGATTTTTTTTGCATAACTAAAGCCCGCGAAATATTGAAAAAACAAATAAAAAACGTGATGAAAGTTTTTGTTGCGTCATTACTTTTAAAAATGCTTACACTTCGTCAGCCTAGAGATCCACATGAGTACCCGGCAAACTGTTAACTTCCTTCTATCTATTGACTTCTCTGCAATTTTGCAGGCTAACCCTGCCCAGCAGGGTCCACCTCATGTAAGTACATCACACCGCTTGGATTTGGAGACAAGGAGATGAAGCAGGAAAAAGAGTTTTTTTTTTTTTTTGGGTTATCGTACGACGACGTTACAGAAAAAAAAGTACCAAATTGCTCAAAAAGTGGAGTCAACCTTGGAATTAAATCATTCCTCTATGGAACGACATGCAGCTGGCTTTATGATAGGACAGAATTTGTCTGTTGTCGCTTGTGTTTTAGTTTTCCAAATGATAAAAAGTAGGTGACGTCAGTGAGGGAAGACATAGCGTGTGAAGGTAAGAGGAAAGGCTGTTGACTACACCGTGACTGTCTAACGCGCGATCGATTAACGCCTAAACATTGGTGAGCAGCATGAGAAAGGAAGGATAAAGATATACGTTCAGAAAGGGGAAGGGTTAAGTTGAAGGCTCTGCGCGCAGAAGCCGCTCACAAAACGTTAAACGCACTCGGATCGAAAGGAAAAACGCGAGCAAATTACGCTGTGTCATCGCTGCAGCGCGAACTATAGAGGAACCGACCACGCCACGTGACGCCAAGCCACAAATATGCCTGAAATAAGTTTCATGTGGTTGCATATACTTAACACCTCTCGGTCACTTCATTGGCGCAGCGGTCCAAGTCGGCAAGAGAATGTTCTGAAATTTCCGTTAGTAAAAGATTGCGCTGTCTGTTACACATGAGTCTTTGTCAAGTTAACGCTACTTTCTCTCGTAACTATACGTAACATGTGTGCGTGCGCGTTCGCAGGCCGAAGTGGTGGAGACGTTTCGCAAGTTCCTGATGTTGAACACCGGAACCATACTGTTCTGCTGCGTAGTCCACATAGCCGCATCCCACTACACTGCTCAGAATGTAAGTGTCTCGAAAGATAACCACCGCACTTCAGTGACACAATGCATTGTTTACATTCACGTTCCATTGATGTGTTCGTGAACACTTAAAGTTCACTGCAACACTTCTTGAATGCGATTAGAAAAAAAAAAAGCACTTTCGTGATCCGTACACAATGCTGCCATGAGCGTGCGAGCCAAATAATATTCACCTGCATGCAGCAGGGAACCCGTAATGTCGCAAAGATCGCTAGCTCTCTCCTGCGTCTTTCGAGGCCCCCTCTCTAATGTTCAGCCTATGGTGTCACAGACCAGCACGAATAGGCGTATGTCATGATCATGAGTTATCCCGGTGCGCAAGCCTGTGCATGAATGCGATATTCCTCCAATTTTCTTGCCAACGGGGAATCGGGAGTTAAAGGGGCCCTGAACCACCCCTCGGGCTCGGTGAAATAACATAGTCCGCGGGCAGCGTACCCTGCTGTGAACATCTCAGCCAAGTTTTGCTGTCGTACGCGGTGCGTGGAGCTCGCAATAGGAGCGCGAAGTTACCTTTCTCTCAAATGCCCTCGTTCAAACAGAGGCCGTGATCCTCCCTCTCTTCTGTGTGCTTTATTACGTAATTACGCCTTTATTATTACGTAATAGAGCACATTCCAATACGCGGCTGCTATTGGTCGATGCGGTTGGTTACGCCGCGACCGCCGCGGGGTGCCGCCACGAGTCCACTGGCTAAGCACACTGCGGCTCGCTGAGGACAACCGCGTTTGGCTTATATGTTTAGCGCTTCGTAGGTATCAAAATCGGAAGTCGTGGCGTCTACGTTCACATCCAAAATGAAATTTGAACTGCGCGCTCGGTGACGTTTCGAAGGCGGAGCATTGTGGCCCCGCCCCACTCCGCCTTAGCCTTCGCAGTGCAAGGCATTGAAGAAGGAAGGGGGAGCACAGCGGAGGCCGTGTTTGATTACCAATAATTCCGCTTCTGCTGAACGCATTGAAGTACTTTTTGCGGCAAAGTATTTCTGGAATAGGCTACTTTCACCTCAAATGTCTTTCTCCACCTTCGATAAAAAGTCGTTCAGGGCCCCTTTTAAAGCACCCCGCCTGTCCTTACACCGCTTCTGTACGCAGTATCTTTGTCAGACTGCCAACCTCGAAGGGTTATCGTAAATGCACACACCGTCGTGTGCTAAAAGTACACGCTAAAGTGGCCGTGATCGATGTGATAGTGCTCCTCGAGTGTACAAGAGCGGCTGCATGAGCTTGTTGATGCTGCGTTGATGAATATAAGAAAACGGAACACGTTAGCCACGGAAACGCGCATCAGAACACGACAGTGTTCTTGTTTTCCAGCTCTGCGGTGCTCCGTGACGGCTGTAGCATTCAGCTTCCGTCCCCTGTGTCATTGATTATCGTGTTTTGAGATTTAGCTCCTCGAGTATACCGTGAGCCCTTTAGAGTGACTCGCCCCATTACAGGTCCGCGTCGAAGGAGCCACATCCGCCCTCCAAGAGAAAGGTGTACGGGTAAGCTAAAACAAATTTTAATGCTGCTCGGAGCTGCTTGAATGATTGTCTTTAACTACACAGTGGTTTACGCCGCTGCTTAACCTCTGCGACTGCTTCGAACCATGTTCCGCTTGTTTGTTGCCGTCAAACAGCTTCTAAAACCGCACTTCGTTTCTTCTTTTCTCTCAAATTATCGTTATAGGCTTTCCTACTAAGTCTTTTAGTAATATTTAAAAATAGCTGTTTTGAAATAAAAGGGCAGTACCCTCGCAGACCTGCCACGAACGGTGTCGCCCGTCAGGGGACGGGTGATACGATGTAATTAGTTGCTAATGAACAAAAAATTAGGAGTAGCTTCAAACTAGTGGCGCAAACAGTGGGCAAACAGCAAAGCTGGCGACGGTACCTATAGATTTATTTTGGTTCGGCCAAGTTTTTGCGAGGTCATGCTTCGACTCGGCCACGTTTTGCGCAAGATCACCCCGGAATCGCCGACAGCCCAAGGAGCAATGAACACTCGGTCATTAAAGTATCTGGACGCTTATGGATGCTCAAACGATCTTACTCCGTTTCGCTAGCTCATAACTCCGGATCTTCTGCGAATCACCGACGTTTCGCCGCCGCTTCGGCTGCATGATATACTCAGGATCGGACCGAAGTCGTCTCACTCGCTCTCCAGTAGCGGGGCGGCGGCTTTCGCGTCGCGCTTCCTCTTCTTCGGCCGCCCCATCTTCGAGGCGATGTATTTGGCGCGGAGGCGGCTGCGCTTTGGTGTGGCCGCGGCGGCGACGCTCAGCTATATATCCCGTGAGTCAACGCAGTGACGTCACGGCTTAGCTCCGTGTCTGCGCAGCCGCGGCAACCACTCCGCACGGCGCGGTGACGTCATGGCTCGCAAAGCTAAGGCGAAGCGATGTGGCGCACGCGATGACGTCACGGCTCACGCAGCTGTGGTAAGGCTCGACGCGGTTGGCGCAGTTGGGGACGAAGCGTTGCTAGGCGACGCATGGTGACGTCATCGTCAAGTGGAGGTTTTGCGGCGTACACTTGACGGACCATCCTCGAGCTTAAACAGCTTCGCTAGTTCAGAGGGGTATGTGCCATTGCCCTTGGACCCTTTCTGCACACTACAGGATCGGCCCACAGTTCGCACTATATACGCGGCCTAACCAAGGGCTTAAACAGCTTCGTTGTTAAAAAACAGATAATTATCTTTTAAGCTTTTGATATCAGTGGGCTAATCGTAATCGCCACATTGAATCGTTCGGTCCGTACAAGCCATATCACCTTTGGACCGGGGAAAACGCGATTACCGGCGGAAATGTGGCAGGACGAAATTCGGCTATCAGAGCGCGCGAAACCGAAACTGGGAGTCTTCAGCGCACGCGTAACGTCATCCCTCGAGGCGACGTTCTGATTACGTCACCCAGCGGAGGGCAGCCAGCACGTTGCAGCTCAACGCTGGGTGACCTAAGCAGAACGTCACTTACGTCCGTAAAATGAAATGCAAAGACAACTCTGACCAACGTTACTAGATTAGCTTCAGTTTGCAAGCTCCGCCCGAGCCGCGCGCGCGAATGTGTCCCTTTTCCGTCTCCTCTCGCGGGGTGGCGCTGCCACCTCTCTCGGCCCTAAAACCGCGTTCGCTTGCCTCTGCTGTCAGCGGCCGCCTGCTCCGAGCGCGTTCCAGTGCGTTTCGTTTGCAACACGTGAATTTGTATTTCCTCCGCGATAAGATTGAAGTAGAGACCTCAGGAATGGTGAATAAATTACCTTAACTAGTCCATACCCTCGCATTGCTCTTCGCATTACCACAGATGTGCACATCTGCGGTAATGCGAAGAGCAATGCGAGGGTATGGACTGACGTGCTATTCAGCTATAATTGCGCGTTAGACGTTCAGTTAAACTGCTCAACACAAAAATAGCCAATCTCATTTGTTATTTCGGTGTCTCTTAGTGAAGTTGTTTATTTGACGACATAGTTTAAGGCCAGCGATGTCGTTTCCCATCTTTGCGTAAGTTACGAGACTCCGCGTTCATTTCGCGTATTCGTTGCTTGCTCGGGAGTCTGGACCAACGTGTCTGGACGAATGGATGAAAGAGAGCTTGTGTTTTGATTCAACAAAGTAATTTATTACTCTGTAAAATTACAAAAAAATTTTATGCGCCCACTTGGCCATGGATAACGCATTTATCTACAGCAAACGGGCCTTTTTATTTGCCACGGCGGCTTTCACGCTATTCTCAAGGCGGCGATTCATATCCCTAGCGTAGAAGTGCATTCTGGTAACTATAATAAAATTCAGCACCTGACATGTAAAGGCAGCATCATGCTCTACGCATCCAAGACGATCGATGTTCTCCATCTCCAGCTCATCAAGCACGTCCCAAAAGATGTCTGATGTAACTTGATCCCCGCTCAAAGAATGTGAAACTGCGCGGTTCACAACAGCCTTATCGACCCTAGGCACAGCATTTTCCATTTTGAGCTTGTACACAACACTGGCGTCAACAACTTCAAGAGACCAGCCTTGAATTTTCTGGTTTGTTTTTGCCAAATCCACGAGCTCGTTGTAGAGCGACGCGATAGCTCCACACACAGGGGAGTTACTTTCGTCATCTCACAGGCTTGTAACATCGCCATCACCTTGCCTTTTGCGCACCTTAACGGGAGGTGCCCTCCGCAAAGCTGGTTGCTTACGTTTCCGCGCCGGTTTCGACAGGTATGAAGGGCAGTTCGGAAACAAACGGGGAACAGCGTCGTCCTTGAGCGCCCAATTGTCGCGCGGAATGATAACAACGTCCCCGTTTATGTTGTGCACGAACTCCTTCACTAAGTCACTGTCCTCGAAATGGAGATCGCACACAACGCAAGAGCTTGTGAGCTGCTTGTCCAGTCGTGGAATCGCACGCTGCCACACTTGAAGACATGAAGAATCTCTAGGCGCCCGGAAGAAATGCCGCTTCTCGGCAGATCTTTCAGAATCGTAACCGCTTTTGCAGCCGGTTACGAAACAACGCGGCATGTCGGTTGGTCACGATACAACGCCACTTATAACGTCAGACGACTCGAACGTGAAGAACAAAGCACATGAACAAAGCGCATCACCACAGCACCAACAACAACGGTTCGCGCAACGTGCTTCGACGAGCCGCGAAGCCGGGCCGAGCGTGTGACTAGCGCCACCGCGCGGCGGGAGACGGAAAGGGGACACGCGCCGCCGCGCAGCTTTCAAACTGAAGCTAATCTAGTAACGTTGACTCTGACGGCAAGTTTCAATACATCACCAATGGTAACGCCTCCGCTAAACTTTGGCGCCGTGGAAACCTCGGCTGCATAAAACTTTGAATGTGACTTACGTACCCATTTAAGGTAGATTAATGATGGATACTAATTTATTTTTGTGCCCGCTAGCAACTGAGATGCCGTAAAGACATTGAATTCCTACAAACATGATAATTATGTGCGTCGACTTGCACACATAGCAGAATACTTCCTAAACACACAGAATCGGAAAGCACATAGTATTAAAGCATGTGTATTGAGACGCTGCGGTGCGTCACTGTCGAGCAGCCAAAAAAGGATAGATGCATTAATTTTTATTATTATTTTTTTTTGACGGTGCCATAAAGCTCCACTTTCCACTTTGTTCATTTCGGGGTGCTCACTGCTGCCCCTATAAGAGTTCTTGTGCGCGTGGATGCATGTTCGTTGTTTTTCTTTTCTCGTGTGGTTTGGTCCAAGCTTGTTATATATTCAACTTTTAGCAGCATGCCTAATCTGTTCCTTGGCGAACCTCTCCACCTATCATTAAAATTTCCCTTAGCAGCGTACACGTACTTTTACTATACTGGTTGACACTGGGGTTTCCCTGTGATACATTATTGGAATACGCAATTTGTGTGCGTGGTGGGCGGGCTATGCAGTAGGAACAAAGTAAGATGACAGCGCATGCGTGCTCAAGGGACTATTGCCCTAGGCTAGCAGCACCAACTTTTTGAGCAGCACCAACAGCACCAAAGCAGCACAAACATTCTGAGCAGTTTGGCTCACAAAAGCCAAAGTTAAATTATCATACCTTTTTCTTCAATACTGTATTTCGAGCTTATACAGCGTACTGAAATTCGCTGAATACGTTGGAATTTCAGCGGGAAACCTTTTCATTTTTTAATTTTAATAATATTTGTTTGGTCGTCTTGTTTGTACAATGGAAATCGCCGCTTTAACGTAAGCAGCTGTGTCTACATACATTTCATATTTGTCCTATTTACAGGACGTTGTGTTTTACCAATTGGCCATCTTCTACATGTGTCTGGCTACAGTAAAGGTAAGCCAGCATTTCATTGACGAAGAAACGTTGAGAAGCGGTTGCTGGCTACGATTTAAACGTGAATAACCGTCAAAAACATCATAACGGTGTAAGTCACAGTCTTTTGATTTTAGGTCTGATATTGGGGTACAAATTTTACAATGTCTGTGAAGGTTGCCAGTTTGACGTACTAAGTTTTCTGAATATAACGTCCCGTCTAGTTTAAATTTCTGTAATAGCCTGTTACAGAGTAGGTCGCTTTACATTAACCCTACTAGTTTTTTTAGTCTTGCACCTGTTCTTTTAAGCTCATTTTGCTTGTTTTACTGCGATACACATTATATGGACACTCCAGGCGCATTTCTGCCGTCGCCGTCGCCGTGAGGTTCCGTATGAAGTCCAACGGCGATAACATTGTGGCCGCGTGCCGTATGTTTGTGTGCAAGTTAAAGCGTGCGAGGGTGAGCCGAAGATGGTGACTCAATCTCGCGCGCGCAAGGCAGGAGGGCGGGGAGGAAGCGCACTGCGTTCTATCGCGCGCAAGTCACCTGGGCGAGGTGAGGGACAAGGTAGGAAGGGAGGGGAGGCGGCAGCTGTGTATGGCGCGGCTGAGCGCGGCCACGCGGGCCCTATCTTGAAAGCGATCTGTGATATGGAGGGAGTATAGGTGCGCCGAATTGGTTGATAGCCTCGTGTACGTTATTGTTCTCGCCGGTTAGTTTGCGTTGAAGCGAGAGGGCAGCACGAAAGTCAATTCACTCGCTGCTGCAACCACGCTGTCTCATGCCAGCGTTTTGACAGCGTGTGTCCACGGACATCGAGTGACATGCGTTTATGTTTGCATATGCGCGCGTGACACCATGCTTGCTCATTTAGTTCGTAAGCGAATGTTTACAAATTTATACGGCCGATAAAACTACTATCCTTACTTGGTATAGCTGCGTAATAATTTCCTATCGCAATCGATGCTTCGCATTTCGAACAAAACAGCGACCTTTTTATCGTTCGTGTAGCTATCGTTTGAAGAATACTTACTTATATTGGCCGATGGTCGCAACCCTAAAAGACATATAACAGGAGGAGGTCTTAGCCGAAGCAATTGACGAGTAAAACGGCGACGAATGACAGGAAAATTTGATGAGTAACTCTGAAAAAGTGATGACACTTGATTGACTCAGAACAAGTGCAAAGTGTAAAGTTCTAGTAAAATGCAGTGATTGCGCAGTTGTTATTATTGCAATGAGTAAAAAAATAATCGACAGTTATTGCTTTCCTGCCAGGCGCATAGCCAGGGGGAGGTAGGGGAGCACTGGGCACGTACGCCCTCGAAAATACAGTACCCCCTCGAAACGTACAGGAAATCCTGGCATAAAACAACGTGCGACAACGCCCGCCAGCCCCCCACTCCCTTTCCGCAACACCCCCCCCTCCCTCCCCGAAAGAAATTCCAGGCTACGGTCGCTGTTTCTGGTAAAACTAAAAAGTAGGACGTAAACTTGGGCTATAACAAGGAAACTTGATGGAATGGAAATTAATTATAAAACTTAGGCCGTCAAGAAAACTGGGACATCTTAATAAAACTTGGTTGTTGACGCAACACACCAAGGACGCCCTTTCATTTCGCCTGCATCTTTTTTTTTTCTTTTTGTTTTGTTTTAGTCAGAAATGGGACATTTGTAGCAAGTAGCAAGCTCATAGCAAATCTCCTCTTAACGCGGGTCGATAGCTCTTAAAGCAGGCTGGCCCCCGAAGAATTCCCACTCGTTTTCAGCGTTACAGCGAGGGCGTCAGGAGGGCGCGTAAGGACGCCTAAATATTGCGTCACGTGGCAAGAGCAATGAGACGAAACAAAAACTGCCAGTTTTGCCTGAAGCACCGACAGCTATACCAAAGATTAGCGTGGTGCTTGAACTGCTGGGACGCGTTGTAACTATACGCAGGAGCGACTATACGTGGATGCGTTATACGCGGGTGCGCCAACATTTCTGGCACCCTTAGAAGCTTTAACGCGCCGTCCAGGGTCTGTAATGACATCGCACAGGCGCCCCAAAGCAGCCCGTGAAGATCGGCGCAAGTGAAACTTATCTGGAAGCCCTTCAGTCTTACACCATAATGACATCGCACAGGCGCCCCAAAGCAGCCCGTGAAGATCGGCGCAAGTGAAACTTATCTGGAAGCCCTTCAGTCTTACACCATAATGACATCGCACAGGCGCCCCAAAGCAGCCCGTGAAGATCGGCGCAAGTGAAACTTATCTGGAAGCCCTTCAGTCTTACACCAGTGTTCTCTTCGCAGCAAACAAAATGCTGGGCGAGCTTATAACTTGATAGAAGTACAGCGCCGCGAAACTGGACAAAAAGGCTAGCAGTTTAGAAGGGAGAGAAGTTCTCTTTAAACACAGGATAAAATCAACTCGCTCCCCGACTAAAAGATAAATTTTACAGGCTTTGTACGACCTTTTAGGGGCGAAGCTCCTTAGGGTGTGGGTCTGTCCCTCCTCTGTAGTAGTAGTCGTCGTAGTAGGTAGCCACGTCTACTTTTATGAGAAAAAAAAATTCCGAGAGTTGTGGCCGTAGCGGAATCGAACCAGGGACCCCTCGCTTCTGAACGCGTGGCGCTAACCACTACGCCACGAAGCTTTTTTTTTTTCTTTATTGACCATACCATGCTGAATACGCCGGTTCTCGTCCGGACACTACGCCACGAAGCGCACATGGATAGACGCACCCCGATGGCAATAAATACCCAACATTAACGAAAGACTGCGCGTTTCTAACGCGTTTGTGCTAGCGCGTTACGGCCCGTGCAAGAAGCTGGTGTAAGACGCTGTGGGCCTCCGCCTTACCCCCGTATTCATAAACGCTGATGGCGTCGGCAAACGCGGTGCACGTTCCGGCATGTGTAAACGGCTGCGTAAGACGCTGTGGCCTCTTCCCCTTAGAGTACTGCACGTTTCTAACGCGTTTGTGCTAGCGTCCCCTTAAGCGAGAGATGGTGCAATTATAATGAAGGGCGCTGTTATAAAATAGGAATGACGTCACATATGGCGCGTGTCATTGGTGGAAGTCAATCGTTCGATTTAGTGCGGCGAGACTTGGCGAATTACACGGAAGATTCACGGTTTACCGATGATTCCCTCCGGAGCTTCGCCCACTCATCATCATTCACCCCGTGGATATGCGGTGTTTTTTTTAAACAATCCTGCTGAAGTGCTCCAGCGTTGCATACTGCCGCATAATCGCGTTGTTTCGACGTGCGCGTAGTTCGCCGGAAGGTCTTGTACGAGTACGTACTTTATCGATTGCCTGTCTCGTGGTTCTCCGCTGAAACTTCTTCCTGCTTGGCCATTATTTCCGGTTGGTGTGAAACATCAGGCTTTCTTTGGCTCCGGAGCCCAGTTGTCAATTTAAACAATTGGATCTTTCCAAAAGGAATCCTGCTCATCTGAAAGTTGCCGTGTACACAACAACTTGCCTGTTATAGAATGCTGAAGTGTAAAACATCGACTTAAGCTAGGCGCCCCTCGTAAAGAACCGCAGAGGTTGCTTTTTATTTATTTTTGTTTAGTAAACGTTCTTTTACCTCTCCGTCTCCCGGTCAGTGTGATAAATTCCGGTTTATAAAGAGAGAGAGAGAGAAGAGAGAGAAACGGTGTGGAATAGGCAGGGAGGTTAACCCTACAAGATTCTGGTTTGCTACCCTGCACTGGGGAAAGGGAAGGGGAAATGAAAGGCGGAAGGACAAGGGGAGAGAAAAATCAGCAATTAAAAAAAAATAGAAAGAAAAATAGAGGAGGTTGGAAACGTCCGTGAGAACTAAAGTCTGTCAGGTAGTCCACTCGAACGCAAAAAACGTAAGAGTGCCTTATGTGTCTGTACATTCTTCGTCCCGTTCTCTGATGCTGTTTCCCCCTATGCCAATGATCCATTCACATTTCAGGCCATCATCTTGTACAACATCCACGGCTACTACAAGGAACTAAAAGAGAACCCGCCGTCCTCGAACGTCGTCCTCTTCTTCAATCCGCTGGGCGCACTGAGACAACCCTTAGTTTTCGTCAACCTGAAGACACCGGTTGCGTCGCCGACTACACAGTAGAAAGCGCCAGTCGCATAATACTTTAAAATATATTTTTCGATACATAAACAATGTGTCTTAGTACCAGTGATCACGAATTGATATCACAGATTCGTCATTTTTTTAGAGCGAAAGCTCTACTACGCCATGTCTCGCAAGGTTATTCATCGCCGGAGCGCGAGCCGCCGGAGCGCAAATGTGGCAGGTGTGACGTCACGCCACGTGATCTGCTGCGGAGAGGCGTCGCAGCTGCGCTCGCTCCGAGCCTCGCCGCTACGGTACCACGTGACTAGGCGAGTGTTTAACGGCTGCTTGGTCGCTCAGTCCTCGCCATGGTTGGCGCGCCGAATTGGCCGTCTGCGCATGCGCTTCAGCGCGAGCGACAGGCTGAATCCAGTCATCCAGTAGATATAACTAGACAGAGGGCTGCGACATCTCGAGCAAAGGCAAAGTTGGCTGCTGAAACACCGGAGCAAAGGAAGGCCAGATTAGCACGTTATAGAGAAGCTCACCAAGCGCGGAAGCGTGCATTAATAAAACACTGTGTGCATAGTCTTTGCAAAACCAAGCCAAACAGACCTTTAGCTCGTGATAACTAGGTTTACACGAGTTAAACCTCAACCAATTTTGCTTTATGTCATGCTGCATCACGCACGGCCAGTATACCTGGTTTAGCACACACCGCGTAGTCTTACTAGCGTTGACGTGTACCAGTATACTGCGGCAAGCCCACCCGAGTGTATACGCTGGTGACATCTCTGGACATTGTGGTCAACCATACTGCGCAGTAGAAACGTTCTTGTAGTGACCTTCACTGTATAGCAGATACTTTTTCGTATTTTAAAGCGTTAGGCTTTTTTGTCTATTCCCTCCGGTGTCCAGCCTCGGATCCTAGATGTCACTACTTCTTCTTATAAATAAATAAAGTAAATATACATGTCCAATGGTCGGGATATTGAAGCCTGGCTCCAACCATTTAACCACGGATGCTTTTTTTTTTTCTGGGGTGCTCTAACGTACAGCTATTCCTATCTGTTGATAGTACAATTCTACAGAAGCCCTCCACGATTGTTAAACATTTTTCTGGCCACCGCCACTTCGCCTGACGGTCATGCGACGTCATGAAAACATCGAAAACTCCAGATCTGATATGACATTTACACACTGATTATGCATGAATAGGCCGAAGAAATAAAAAAAAATTATTTCCAATTCTACACCATTATCGCCATAAACCCTCCGCTATGGTTCAAATTTTTTGCTGGTTGCGTACACTTCGCCTGTCTGTCACGTGACGTCACAAAACCGAGAAAGCTCAACAAGCCAAAGTGACGTGTTTGCCACTAACGATGCATTAATATGCCGATAAAAACTCTTTTTTTTTTTCGCAATAGCCGGAGAGTGCCCCATTCGCATATATATATATATATATATATATATATATATATATATATATATATATATATATATATATATATATACAGCTGCCACCCACCGATTGCTCTGGCATTAGCTACTCAAAAATGTCGAGGAAAATGTATTTCTCTGCATATAATAAAATTTTCTGGGTGACAGTATAACGATGGCGAGCGCTTTCGTCGTGTATACGATATCGTTCTGTCCACTCTTCTTCGCTTAGGATTTGCTTTAGACCCGCCGGGGTGGCTCGGTCAGCTAAGGCGTTGTGCTGCTGAGCACGAGATCGCGGGATCGAATACCGGCCACGGCGGCCGCATTTCGATGGAGGTGAAATGCAAAAACGCCCGTGTGCTTGCGTTGTAGTGCACGTTAAGAACCCCAGGTGGTCAAAATTAATCCGGAGCCCTCCACTACGGCGTGCCTCATAATCAGAACTGGTTTTGGCACGTAAAACAGCAGAAAGAAGGATTCGCTTTAGCGGCATTCTCACCTTCCTGGTATCACGCCGCCACGGTTTTCGACCCGCCACTGCAAACTATGCAAAGGGAAGCGGACCAATCGCAGACCCCGCACCGCCCTCCTCATCCGTTTATCGCACTGTAGCTTAGACCCACCAAAACCCTCTCCACGTATGTTTGCTCCTCGCCTCTTCTCAGCCAATTAAATAACAAAAACCTGTCAAGGTAAGCAATAGCATTTGCTTTCAGAGTAAACAAGAGTGACCTCCTATCAACGAGAAGAGCGTCATTGGGCTTTGCACAAAAAAGAAAAAGAAAAAGTCACCGACGATTACGACACTCGCTAATACTAAATTTGAGCGCAGCTGTTTAGGCGTTTTGAATTCGCGGTCTAATGAGGCAAAAAAATTCGAATCTGAACGGCAGGGTCCTCTTGGCGGCGGTGCTGAGCATCTGCTCGGGCAGCTAGCTCGTTTAGCAGCCGTGACAGATTAAGCACTTCCGCCGGTTGCAGCGCCCATTGTTCAGAAAGAAAGCGTGAAGTCAGGGTTGCCAGGTCTTTGGGAGAAAAAGTTGCCGAAAAGTTCCGAAAAGTAGCCCGAAAAATGTCGCCAACTGTGGCCAAAAGCTTTATTGGTAGCCAGAAAAAAGTAACCAGGGTGCGACAAGCTAACAATTAACGATTTTTGACTCGAAAAGATAGAAGAAAAAGCGAAAAATATTGGTAGTCTTCTGCTGCAACAGAACCTAATATTCTTTCGTTCGGGGCGTCCACTTCGGGATTCAGCCACAGGGATGCCTGCTTCGCTGTCCAAACGTTTCTTAAAGAATCCAAACGAATACCCTGCTAAATTCTATCTTTTTTTTTGCTTTTAAATTAATTATTACTCATTCGATATGAATTTCCTGATTTACTTTAACGTATAATTTTACGCTGTTCAATACTAGTTCCATAGATATTCGGAAATTTATCCTCCACATTAATTTGGAATAATCCAGCCATTTCTTGGCCAATCCCCCACCGTGGGTACGAGCCACATGCGTGATAGGCTACAACAACAACAACACTAAGGGCAAACAATAATAACAGAACAAAGCAAACGTTATCACGTATGATTGTATCATAATGTAGCATAACGACTAGGTGACATTCTTTGATAAGTTCCGCTGCGCATTTGTGCTTTGTCATAGCGGAAGCGGTGTCGCCGGTTTCAGTACAATAAACTCGTTGCAGGCCGTCCTTGCACCACTAGGACTTCACTAGGACGTGACACAATCTCTGCTTTCCCTGACATGCAGTCGCAAGCGCCTATAAGAAACTCGCATATACACTAACACCTGTAATACTTAAAACATGGCTGATATGACGAGTTTTAGGTTGCAGTCGCTTCTGACGCCAAAAATCACGGTATTAGAGATTCACTATCGAAGTAACCGTGGATGGGGGCTAAAGTCCCTAGTTTTTTTTAGGGACTTTAATGGGGGCTAAAGTCCCTAGTTTTTTTTAGGGACTTTAATGGGGGCTGGATTAGAGCGCCACCTATTGCTTCTCTCTAACGCTGTTACTCAGACAGCTGCTGTACGCCTATTCAGTTCTTCATCCCTGACAATCCCCGACTGCCCGAGGGAGGGATTTCCGCCAATGAGCGTTGCGTATGAAGCCCCTCGAGCAGTCCTGGACAGCCCGGGACAAGTCGAAGGGGCCCACTGGCCACATGGTGGGCATTATAAGTTTTCAGATCCCGGATTTGCTTTCGGCGCTTGCAAAACACAAGAACATGACCTTAGAGATCTGGGCGGAGCCGTTGCAGGCGACGCAAATTGGACACTTCGCCAAAAGTAACCAGAAAGTAGCCAAGTCGTCAACCACAATTTTCGGTCGCCATGACCCTCTAAAAGTAACCAGCTTGGCGAGTAGTCACCAAACCCGGCAGCCCTGGCGTGAACGCGTGGGTCGCGCGCAGTGCATTAGCGGCGGCGGCGGTGCAACGAAGTAGCGCATGCGCAGCGGGTCCGAAGCCCGAGTCAGCGGTTTGTTTCCACATATGGTATCAGTGGACGCGCTCGCCACATGCCTTAGTAATGACGTCATCAGCGACCAGTTGACACCCCATGCTACTATGGCGCCATTACTTAGCGGGTCGCCGCCGTGGAACACATCTCGTGCGGCACTCCGCTTTCTTTTTCTCCCTTCCACCATGCTCTCCGCCTCCACTTTCCTCCCCATGCGTCCTCTGTACCCTCCTCCTCCACTTTCACCTCGCGCTCTCTTCGTTATCGCAGTCTTTCCTCCTCCGCTGCGCTCCGCGTTCACTCTTCTTTTTCATCATTCGGTAGGCTCGTTCGTTCTGCCGGTTATACGCCGAGGCCAATGCTCAACGCAGGAAAGAGTGTCTTGCGCTCTAAAACAAAACACCGGAACAACACAGCACCAACCGTGGGGTCCCGGTCTTGTGTTCAAACAACGCTGCAGGTCGATGCTTACGTCGGCGGGTACGCGAATTTGATGTCAGATTGGAATAAAATCAGAATGGAGTAGCTTTACGTTGCTGGAGTGGAGATCAGGGCCGCTGTTTACCCGTGGAGGAGGCCGGTACTCGAGCGTTTTTCTATGTCACCCAACAAAAGGACGAAAGTGGGGTCAGAAATAATGTAAATGCGAATAGCCAAAGGATGCAAGAGCGACAATTTTCGTCAGCCAGGTAATCGTATAGTGGTTGCGATTGTGTCCCTGCATACAGTGTACGCTGGTTATTTGCAATATCTCCCTGCGTAGTTGTCTGAAAATGTGTCTGTCGCACCAGCTCATAGTGGCCAGGAATCCTACAATCTGAGCAGGACCCTTATTCCAGGGCTCGCTGAAACGTCGCGTTTGCTGCATTCTCACCTTGCTGCGAAGCTGCGAAACGGTGGACGACGAAGAGCAGATTATACGCCGCCTTGACAGGTACAAATACGTTCATGAAGACGGAGTGACAACCAACCAAGTCCACTCTGAAGGCTTATTCACACTAGGCCGTCACGACCCCGATTTTGGCCTGCCGCCTGTTAGCGACAGCGTTGTCCTTCGTTTAAAAAACCGTTGGCCACAGCTTTTTCCGTCCTGTAAACTACTGTCGCCAACAGTCGGCAGACCAAAATTGGTGTCGTGTCGGCCTATTGTGAATAAGCCTTGACACTTCAACCGTCAAAGGCCTTGTCACGGTTTCTTTTCTTTGGCGATTGTAGTAGCAGACGAGCGTATATTACGCTACGCGGCGTGGATGCCTGAACTAAAGGGTTACATTTATGTATGCCACGTTTCTGCACGTCCCTGGTGCAAACATAGCGGTCGGCTCAGAACACTTTCAGTACACTTTCAGAACACTTTCAGAACACTTTCAGTAGCGTCGAACAGCTAGAGAATAAAAATAGCGTGAAGAGGGAGAAATTTCGTCAGCGCAGGCGCATGTCCGCGTCAACTCAACGGCGTTTCTTGCTTTTGCGAGTCCCCGCGGGCGGGGGGACTGGGCGTCGCGCCTTCATGACGCGCGAAGGGGGCACCTCCTGCGCGCTGGGCATGGTCCTGACGCCGACGGCCACGCGGTTCTCGGCGCCGTTAGGCCGCGGCGTTATTGGACCAGCGGGGGTAGACCGCTGGGACGGCGTCGCCGGCGCCGTGGAAACCGCGCCGCTCGCCGTCGGTGTCCTCGAGACCGGTGAAGCCGCTTCGAGCGTCGGTGGGGCTCGAGCGCCGCTACTCCGAGACGCGCTGGACGTCGTCCCCCCGCTAGACGTCGAACCGCGGGGCGTCGTCTGGGCGATGGGTGTTGGCGTGCTTGGCGTCAGTGCGGTGGGTGTTGGACCGCTGGACGTCAGGCGTTGCTGGTTCGGGCGAAACTCTGGCCCAGCGAGAATTGGGCCTGGCGATACGGAAGCGGCCCCCATGGGCGCCGGGTATGCGTATGACCGCGGATCCTGCATAGGATGGTTTGGCGACGCCGATAGGGGCGTGATAACGAAGCGTGGCAACCGGGCCTGCATTTGCGGATGCATGGGTGACGGAGCGACGGGAGACAGGCCACTAGCTGGTGTTCGGCCAATGATCGGCGTCGGGTCATGGAAGATAGCCGGGTCAATCTCGGGCTGCAGGATGCTGCGCTGTGGCCTGGTCGGTGGGTGACCACCGTCTAGGCTCAGGTTGCCAGGAGCCGCGTGGACCTCGGCTACCCCATCGAACGCTTTGCCTCCGGTCGACTCGTAGACTTTGTAGAACGCGTACAGCATCGTCGTGTAGTACAGCTGCGTAGAAGCGTACAAAATGACACGAACGTGAACCGCTAACAGCCAATAACGGTAAATGATTTATTTGGAAAATAATCCAAATAAATAATGTCGTGGCGCACCATACTGCATGCGTACAATGACACGCCCACTTGCCAGAACAGGCCGGAAGTAGCATGCTGCGTTGTTAGCGGGGAGGTGAATATTGCAGCACTCATATCACCAGCTATGTTTTGTACTTATTTTTTTTTTCAATGGCAATAGTTTCAGTGAACGGGGTGCCCGCGGAGAGTACCTGTGTGCGCTTGTATCTCAGCCTTGGCAACTTTTTATGGCTCGTCTTATTTACCGATACCTTTGTCAATTACTGGACTTAAAGCCTTGGGGAGTGTATTGGCTATGTGCGGTATAGCCAACGCGCACGCAGCTAGGAGGCACATATATCCGTGCCTGGTATAGCTAAGCGATGCGCTAAATCGATTAATTAAGACCGACATGTTTATTTTAGCAATTCTATCGGCATTTATGGTGATATTGATGTGCTTCATTAAAAAACACAATTAAGCCCATTTTTGTTTTCCTATTTCGCGCCGGAACCGATGACACTGGCATGACACGTACCACAGGCATCAGACATTTCAACGCGTGGAATACTTCTGCGTGTGCCAGTGCTAGTATTATGACGTCATGGGAAGGTTGCGCGGAAGTTTCTGACTGCCATTGCCACAACGTTTTGTAATGCGTGAGCATTACGAGTGTCGAAGTGGAAAAAAGTGTGTGTGGTGTGTGTGTGTGTGCTTGTGAGACATGGAAAGCCGTTCACGAGGTAAGGTAGATGAGAGGAGAGCTTAGATGTGCGTGTATATATATATATATATATATATATATATATATATATATATATATATATACATGGGTATGTTGGCATCGCACGTCGCTTTCACTATATGGCCCGCGCAGCCGCGCCAGACGTAGCCAAAAATTGAAATGCTGCCGGGAACCGTTTTAGAAGTATATATATATATATATATTATAACTAATATATATGATATATATATATCTTAAGTCAACATTGTAACAGTGACACCAAGGACAACATAGGGGAATTATTCTTGCACTTACTAATTGAATTATTGAATTAAAGAAATGATTGGCGTTCCAAATTTTACTTCAATGCATAATGCGACGTTTTGTAAGATCCTAACTGGAACGCCAATGCATTTCTCCGCAAGGTTCGGGAATTAATATCTCGAAACTGGTGTCAACCCTACGTCGTTCAAGTGGCATTACGCGTCTTGCGAATGCTCTCACGGCTACATTTGTAAAGCAATATAGGCCATCAGGTAATTAGTTAAAACTTAATTAGTGAATTTCCGTTAATTCCCATCGATTATGCATTTCTTTCTTGGCAAGTAGTCTCCGCCTCTTATGTCTTACAAGAACTAGATTGGGCTATTGCCAACCCTGGAATTTTTGAGTGTTAGCCAGCGCCTGTATACATATATAATACTCAACACAATGTTCTGCTAGGGCACTTTGCTCCTCGAAGATGATACATCCGAGACCCCAAAAAGGTGCGACGTAATGCTAACGCTTTCTCGAGAATTTACCGCTGAATTGGCACTCACTTTTTTTTTCGAGTACGTGATTCTCTTCTTTTGTGTGGCCTCCGTGGCAAAAGCTGTTAAACACCTAAGTCTAATCGATCATTCTAGTTATAACATTACTATAGCATAGAGTTTCTAAATAAAAAACTAGAGGGAAAAGTGGCGCTATGCTACGGGGTTCTCCTGAAGTCGCCTCAACCTACATGGGAATGATGGGAAGTACAGGCTTCGGATTGACTTCTGTCTTGAAACTGGTGGCGTTTGCATGCGGCGCAGTAAACGAAGCTGTATTAAACATTTTCGTGCAAAAATTAATTTTATTATGTTGTGTTTTATATAATATAATACATATAGTTTGTATATGAGATTGAAGCATGGTTTACCACCAGGGTATATCGTTCTGCCTGATTTATTATATATTTATACTTTATAACAATATATATATACTCATATATTTGTATAAAAATATATGAAACGCCTTTGAGAGAAATGTTACAATTGGTACGTCTGCTACGATGGTGCGAAGAGAAAGTGAACTTTTCTCGCAGACGCGGAATGCGCAGACGTGGAATCGTTCCCTGCATCGGCTGTCACGATTGATGCCAGTAGTTTTTTAAACACATGCTGCGTGCTATCTTTTGTGGCCTCTTATGCTTCACTATATCTTTATGTTGGTAGTGCAAGCAACTGTTATGGCTTTGCGCTTCCGTTTTGGTGTACCACAGTGTTTGTGGTTCTCAAATGTCCTATTTCAATGAACACATATAATGTGCAATGAATCAATCAAATTGATTGTCAAGCCATAGAAGAGCAATATATATATGCAAGCCAGTTGCACTTTCTCCTCAGATTTAAACACACCGGGACCTCAAGCAGGTGCCGTAGCTAACGCGTTTCTCGAGAATACCCTATCGCCACTACTTCGCTGTACAGAGATTCTCGAGAGTTTTCTTCTGTGGTTAGCAACCTCCGACACTGGCAAAAAAATACCTGTAACAGTTCGCCAGTCTAATCTGATCATTCTAGTTGAACGATCGCAGCGCCACATTGCCCTCTAGTTATAGTAATATGAAACTCTATGCCCTATAGGTTCCCATTTATAGGTTAGAAATAACGAACGCCTCAAGCATTCCCTAAGAAAGCTTTTGTTTCAGACCGAATATTTTGTTTCCCATGCGTTCCGTGCCACGGGAGCGGCGTATTTGGACAAATTAATGCACAATCGGCTCCGGCGAAAGCCTTCTATATCGCACAGAACATACGTTCACCAATCGTAGCGTTACCTATAAGTGGATTGACTTTCCAGTTGAAAGTTACGGCTTGAAAAAAAAAATATATGCGATCAATGTACTGCGTTCAATACTTTGAATGTATGGCCTTGTCGGTTCCTGTCGACCTACATGTCACGGCTATCAAACCACACAGCCTTTGATTTCGAGAGGAGTCGGTTCGAATTGATGTGGCAGCACCCCCACGCAACGTGTCAGTCAACATAAATCTATTGCATTTAACATCTTGCCACCTCTGCAAAATTTTCAGTCATAGCGTAGCAGACGACATTGCAGCGGCCCATGATGGCATCATGGGCGTTGCAAAGAAGAAATTCTCGAAGTATAGAAGGCGGTGCCTGCCTGCCGCAGTCGCGCGAGATGCGTTCGGAACCGGAGAAGTCCCTACAGTCTGCTGATTACATTTTGAATTCGAGAACATTTCTATGCTTACCGAACGAGAATATTGTCCGGGCGTCCGCCCGTACTTCCGTAAGATGATCGCTTTCAAGATAGAGCCCACAGCAGCGATCGACCTGTACCTTCAGCGCTGCCTGTCGCTTCAGCGCGAACGAGGCGGTGAGAACACAGCGCTCACGGAGCTCTCAGCACACTGCCGCACTCTGCCCGTTTCGCAGATCGCTTTCAAGATATGGACCCGCGCGTCTCTCTTCAACGCTAAGTGAGCGGCAAAAACACAGCTCCCCCGAGCTGTCAGCAATCGGCACACTCCGTCGGCATCGAACATCGCTTTCAAGATATAGGGCCTGCGCCGCCGCGCCCGACTTAGCCGCCGCCGGTGACCGGTTGATCAATGTTCACAATGGTTTAACGCGGGTGGATAATGCGCTAAAGAAAGATGACAGATCATAATGATCGGGGCGTCACCAGCGCACCTGGCGCCACCACATGCAGTAGAACCAATCAACAAGAGACAGTGCACCTAATAAATGTTGCATACATTTCATCCATTTCCTTTACCTCCCTCGTCATTTCACCCCACGTCCACATCCACTGCGGGCTATCTCTCACACGAGTGAACATTGCTTCTATACTCGCCTCTTCTACGTCGTCTCGTGCAGGCCTCGATTAACAGTCCGGCGTTGCAACCGCGCTTCTCTGTTTCACGATTATTTCGTGGTCTCGCAATTACACGAACCGCACCAGCGTACGACTACTGAACAACACGTCATTACTAACAAATGCTTACGCATCTTCCAGATAACTCCCACAGGAGATTCTACGTGGATTTTTTTTATCTTTCTCGAAAGAAACGGTTTTTCTTATATTTTCTTAGAAAACGTTTTTTCTTAGCGGAAGTCCATCGCTTCTACTTACCTTACCGTAACCAGCCATTATGATCCAGGGACCCCAAATCAAGACAATCTTCACCTGCAAATTAGAAACAACGCGACTTACTACGCCTATAGCGCCCTTTCCCAGATGATAACGACACGAACTCCGTTACTGTACATGTCCCGGCTGAACTGCGTCAAGTTGAAAAAAAAAAAAAAAAAAAAAAACTAAAAACGCAAGCCATCTATGCGGATGGAACCAACTGGGTTGCACAATGAACAGGTTAATTTACTATACTTACGAAGGGCGCTCATAAAGTTCGCATTATCGGTATCATAAATTTGAAAGGGGCGTACACAATAGGCATCACATTAAGCGCACATCCTTTAGTGCTATCTGAATATATATTAAAGAAAAACATGTACTGTATAATACCGGGGAACATCGCTAGGGCATCAAAACAAAAACGGCAGCGTCTATCGGGAAAGTCGCTTGAAGCACGAGCAGTGATCCGGGAGCTTTCGTTGTTTCAAGGGACACAATGCCAAAAAAGATTCTTGCCGAGTTGGTGATTGTGTACAGTATACAGTAAACATAAGCAAAGTTTCTTCATAAGGTAACGCTTTGCTTCAAAATGCAATTACATTTCTTTGACTCGAATGCCCCAAAACGTACCATTATTTATATACGTTATCGGGCATCTGGCATTTGATATTTCCGTGACGTTAGCAGATGTGACAGCAATCTCGAAGGCGTCATCACGCGATTTATTGTGCAAGCGTTCTCCACAGCCTGGGCTCGAAACCGACCGCGGTGAAGAGGAGGAAAGGGGAGAGAACGTGGATCAAAGCTATTGGCTCCCGCGGCAGGCATCTAGTAAAGAAAGCATCGACCGCACCTACTATAAAATATCATCGACTGTCGTCGAACAATTAAGAGATGTCTGGCGCTGGCATTTCAACAACGGGGACGAAGGGTAGTCCCCTTGTCGAAACGTTCACTCTATAAAAAACAACTCTTCTACGACTACATTTGATCACTTCAAGTATCCATCTTCCTGTTAACCTACGTATTGCTTGGATTGCTACAGTTGGCATACATTGCTAACTGGAAAACAACGTGGCTATAGAACGCGATGACAACGACAATGATTAGACGAGACGTTGTCAGTCTCAGCGCTGTCGTCTCCGTTGCAGCACTGTTGTTTTCCTTTCCTGTTGTCGCGTATGCACCGACCACGGCTCACCTTCGCACCATTTCCAATGTCAGGCTAATATTCTCGATAGTGATCACTGCGTGGACGACTTTGTACTAAGGCGTTTGCTGTGCTTACCTGCTCTCTCAAAGTAATCGTATCCGCGTCCTGTTCCGTGTACTGAAAGAAAAGTACAGAAATCAACAATTAAAGTTGCAATTAAATATGTTGCTCAGCGAGTTGGTTCAAGTCTAGGGGGTTGATATTAGCACGACGTGGAGATTAAGACTTAGTAGGGGCAGTATAAGAAAGAACAGAGCGAGTGCTAACATGTTAACCTTTCATTCGCTGAAACGGTGACGTTTGTTCCCTAATGGAGCACGATTTAGCTTCCAAACTCATATCTATGAAAAAAAATTCAACCTTCTTTCATGTTTAATTACAGCGGGAAATGGTAATTTCACTTCTATAATTGTATATAATTGTTTTTACATTGTTGTTGCTCTTTCGATTCCCGGTTGGGAATCGAAAGGGGAACCGCTTCCTACCTGGGAACCGCACTCCGATGGAGAAGTGCTAAACCGCTGTGTGCTTAAGACTTTGGTGCACACTGTTTTAAAACGTAATATCGTCAAAGTTAATTCCGAGCCTTCCACCACCATGCATGGCTCATAGCTCATCTGATGCCTGAAGAGTCTCCGGCACTACTACTTCTTCTTTCTGGGGTTTTATGTGGCAACACCAGTTCTGATTATGGGGCACGTCGTAGTGGAGGGCTCCGGATAAATTTCGGCCCCCTGGGGTTCTTTAACGTGCACTACAACGCAAGCACACGGGCGTTTTTTTTTTTTGCATTTCGCCTCCATCGAAATGCGGCCGCCGCGGCCAGGTTCTCGCGACCTCGTGCTCAGTAGCGCAACGCCTTAGCCACTGAGCCACCGCGGCCGGTAAGTCCTAGGCACCGGGCGTTGCTCCACACCGGATATCTCGGAGGCTCATGTATAGGTACTTGCTTGCTATCATCTACGACACGCTTACTAGATGCCACCACGATGCTATGCAGCAGACAGTCGAGCAGAAAGGCGCTCAAGCCACACGTTACAGTCTGCGTGGTGATTTTAGTAATCTACATAATAAATCAAGATATCAAAAGAAAAAAGAACGCCAAAGCACAATGAAAGAAATGCGAAGACAGATTACCCGCCTGTACCAATACTGGAGTTTGCTAAATCTTCGCGTAGACATGGCGGAATTAATATTCTTCTGCGGCGAGCCGCGTACTCAATTCGACCCGAACATGTCTATACGTCACGGGGGACGGAAATTAACTAGGAGGGAGCATTGCGTCATGCCACCAGCACTGGCAAGCTAAATTTCAGCGAAGCCCATATCCCTATCGTTTTCTCTCGCGAAAATTCAGCCCAACACGTGGCGTCTGAGACCTGCATGACTCATAGTTGGCGAGAGGTTCATTGAAAAGTGGCACATGTCCCGTGAACTCATGGCACAGCTCGTTTAAGCGATGGTGTGAAAGAGAGAGAGAGAGAAATACGTTTATGAAATAAAAAAATATTGTACATGTATTAAAAGGCAAGCCCAATGGTTTTTCATAGCAGCCTGATGCGCTACCCATGCGACAACGGACAACCCAGGTACCCAGGATGGCGGGTAGATGGCGGTTACATACATACATACATACATACATACATACATACATACATACATACATACATACATACATACATACATACATGATGCATGCATATATACATACATACATACATACATACATACATACATACATGGATACATACGTACATGCATGCATGCATGCATGCATACATACATACATACATACATACATACATACATACATGCATACATACATACATACATACATACATACATACATACATACATACATACATACATACATACATACATACATACATACATACATGCATACATACATACATACATACATACATACATACATGATGATGATGTATGGTGTTTAATGGCGCAAGGGCCACATATGGCCAAAGAGCGCCAGGCCAGTGTTCATGAGTTGACAATGGAGCAATGAATTGCGAAAGGTAGATGTGTAGTGGCTGTAAAAGGGCCTAAAAACAATCGCTGTAAAATACCTAAAATGTATATGTAATAAAATTATGGCAATGGCTAATGAGGTGCACTATGATCACGAAAGAACAGATTGCAAGATAATGACGATAGGCGAAAATATATCACAGATAAATTTTTTTAAAAAGCACTACTACCTTGACAGACCCTTTGAAAACGTAAGGGCCTGGAGGCGCGTGCTATGCAAAACTACCGTCGCGGCGACTTCCTCTGAACAGAGGACGCGCTACGAAACTATTGGGCAAATAACATGCAGTACAACATCGCTCAGAAAATCCAGAACAGCTTTAGTGCTAAACAGAGGTTCGTCGCCAAGAAACATAGCAGGGTGGAGAGGGAGACGGTACTGGTACGCCTACCGCTTCTATCGCTGCCACAGATCTCAAGCCCTACTTGAGAAAGAAACTTCGAAGCCACTGGCAGCGCTTGTGGGATGCCGAAACGAACAATAAGCTCCACTTAGTTAAGCCACAAATTGGCCCGTGGCATCCTGTTACAAAAATACGAAGAACTAATGTCCTATTCTCTCGTCTGAGAATAGGACATACATATGGCCCCCACAATTTTCTCTTAACTGGAAATGACCCGCCAACCTGTGGTAGATGTGGAGAGAGGCTTACCGTGCTACACGTGCTCGTGGAGTGCAGGGAAGCAGAAAGAGAGAGAAACGACACTTCCCTTTAGCATACATACATACATACATACATACATACATACATACATACATACATACATACATACATACATACATACATACATACATACATACATACATACATACATACATACATACATACATACATACATACATACATACATACATACATACATACATACATACATACATACATACATACATACATACATACATACATACATACATACATACATACATACATACATACATACATACTACATACATACATACATACATACATACATACATACATACATACATACATACATACATACATACATACATACATACATACATACATAGCTCAAGGAAACTGCGCGAAGTACCCAAGCAGCCACATGGTCTTCCAGTCTGTGAAAGAGGGACTCGTACTCACCCACTTCGGCGGGTACCGCAGGCCGGCCAGGTTGGCGCCGCAGCAGAACAGCATCGCCACGGTGTTCCACGCCACGAATGCACCCAGAACGGTCGACAGTGCCGCCTGCAACGCCACCAACAGAAAACTGGAGTGTCCTTCATAAACCGTCAGTGCTGCACAAACTCCATGGACTCTAATTTCGATCAGCTTCCAGCGACAGACTCTACTACATTGACACGTTACACTGAAGGAGAGAAAAATAAAATAAAATATTAAAAGGTAACCTTACTAAAATGGTAAATCTTATAAGTTCTCCGGGCAAAGGACCGTATAGATACGTCGCACTTGCAGAAACAATTATACTACGAGAAAGTTTTTCCTGCGTAAAACAGCTGCTTTACTTATTCACTGCTCCCTTTTACTAAGTAAGTCTCCTGTCCGTGAGAATGCAGGGTCGAATTCGCAAAGCTTTTCGTTCATAAGTACCTTTCGCTAGTGGCTGGCTGCCTTCGCTAATGTTACGTGCAGCATTAGGGTTGGCTGGCATTTGTTTCACGAATAATTCTAGCGCAAAATGTTTTTCTAAATGCGGGCCGTCTTTTGTTTAAGGAACAGCTACGTCACTTAGCTCGATTGCCCCTTTGGAAGCGCGTCATATATATATATATATATATATATATATATATATATATAACTAGATGAATATCTGACACTGTTGTACATTATAGAATTAGTTAAATTATAATTATTAGCTTAATTGTTAGGCTGACTTTCCGTATGCATGGTTATGTCGAAGATAAGAATTTGTAATTTCTGGCTTCATTCAATTCGATTTTAAATCCTTGCAATGCGACTGACGATTTTCTGTGCATGCACCGAAATTGTGCGATGTGAAGTGGCTTGGGTGTTCTGATACTTACGGCGTTCAACCCCATTGGTGGAGACGCCGCTGCTTCCTGAAAGGCAGAGTAGGAAGCGTTTATATTGTGAATACTTGCGAGCTTCACAAGAACGGTTACTGTTTTTCGAGGACTTAGGTATCTCATTATAAATTTGCTAATAATTGAATCTGGCAGTACAATATTTTCAAAATTATATTCCATTGGGATTTTAACTTCGCCACAAGGCAAGAAAGGCAAAAGAAAGTAAATGCTATTCACACACAACTTCATTCCGACGTATAGAAGGCAATGCGTATTATAAGAGGGGTCAGAAATATTTCGCTGAATGTGCTAAATTTGCCGTTTCATCAAATTATTCATTAGAGAAAGTTAGCTTGCCAAGCCATATTCAGAACGAAGCCGAAGGTGCCTGGATGCAACAACAAAAACATTTGCAATGTGTACCAGTATTTAAAAAGAAAGCAATACGAATTCGATGACTCACAGGATCTGCGCTGGTTCCTTTCAACTTCTCCTGTGTTTTTAGAAAACAACAAGAAAACAAAATGTGTTGAGTAATATTGGCGATTGCTAAGAGTAATTCGCTCGGTCTTACATTCCTATGCAAAGCGCGGGCTACGAACGACTCAGTAAAAGTGGCCCTGGGATTCATTTTAGGCTACTTTCGGCTCTCTGTTTGCATCTTACCACACAGGAGGTTGAAATTATTCTGCATTTCTCCGCAAGGGTGTCTTGCAAAGTCATGCTGTGGTTTTGAGAGGCTAAATCCTACCTGTTTGTGACAGTTGGTAGTGAAAATGGCAAAAGAGGCCCGTCCGTGTCTCACAATCTAGTTAACAGCACATTCTCTGCTATGATGAGACGACTCGGTCAATTCAGCTGCCCGTCTACCACTGCCATCTGTTGCTTACTTACGCACATTTAACGTATAGAAAAGTAATTACTGAACGCAGCCGTACCGCCTGCCAAAGAAGTAGGATGACCACTGCGTCGCTGAAGATGTTCAAAACGCATTCGATGCCAAGCGACACGTCGAATACGAGCCCCTCTGTTCCTGCAGACGGAGAAAAAAAGGTACCGTCACTGCCAGTGGAACACCATCTACCAAGAAAGTTACTTGGTTCTAGGCGACAAGAATCTTCACGTGCGCCTGCTGGGCCGAACAAGTATTATACAATAATATTAACTATACCCATTTTTAAAGCCAAGCATGGAATGGAATGGGTTCGGATGTGGTACTAAGTGAAGGAAAAGGCTAAGGGTTGATGGTCTAAGTCATAGTAAGTGAGCATGTTTAGGGCTTTCGCCTTAGGTCATGCTTGTCATGTAGGTCATGAAACAGCCGCCTACGCCTTGGTGCTCTCATTGTCGCTTCGTTAACTTGGTGGGTTCCCCGCACACTGCTTCGTATAACATTGATTCCCACAGGGCATGGTATCTGCTGGCTTTTTCTTTGCTCTTTAGAAATCGCTTACTGGCTCCCGTATATGCCGTCCACAGTGTGCGCGCCTTTCAAAAAAGCACTTGTGGCAAACGGTAGTGCACAGTGTCAGGAGTACAAATGCAAACGCTATAAAGCGAACTTACGCGCCCCAGTCCTGTGAAAGCCGTAGGAAAAGCGCACGACGCCGACGATGTTGGGCACCTGCGCAGAGACAAGGTCGACAACCTTTGTAGGGAGCAACATTTTCTGTCACCAGACGGCTGAATCCTCAAAGCGTGAAAAGCGCGCAAAATATGACAGGAAAGTCTTTTGCAAGCTCAGCTTTTACCATGTGGATTCCGATTAGGTGAATAGCGACCTTCCTTGAAGTGATCATGTCTTCTTGTTCTTCTTTCCACGCTCGTGCGAAGCGTTCATAGCAATACCGATGGTGGTGCGGTCGTTGACGATGATGATCATGATACCTCTGAACTGCGTGTGCGTGAATGCCAGGGCTCATAAAGAAGCAGAAGAAGCCAGTATTACGATATCATCGAGAGATGCTCAAGAGACGAGCCGCCGCGAGAAAGACGATGAAGTGTACCTGGGCTCTTGGCGCGAGCGAGTGTCGGCCTGGCTGTCTGGCTCTAGTGTAAATAGCGTGTAAATAGCCTCTATCGTAAACTCACTAGACAACAATCGTCGGCCTTTGGCATGCTCCAAACGGGGCCGTTCCCCTCCAGGGGCCGATTCAGTCACTTCGCGCCTAATGTAGAACCCCACTGTCGAGACTGTGGGGAGGCGTACTGCTCTTTACCTCATATGCTCTGGCAATGCCCTGCGTTACGCAGCTCATCGCTTACCACTCTAACGGACTTGGAGGCAGCCCTTAAGAGCGGCGACATCTCAGAGCAACTACGGGCTGTCCAGAGGGCCTGCGACAGGGCCGAGGACCACGATCTTCCGACCCCGACGTGGGTGTGGCCCGCACGGCTACAGGGACTCCCTAAAAAGGGAGGTACCCTAAAGAGGTTCCTCAGGACCCCCAATAAAGTTCTTTGTCTGTCTGTCTGCCTCTTTCGTCTGTGGCTTTCCACACGTAACAATATAAACTCCCAGACAATATTATGTACAGAATAAAATAATAATAAAAAACGAAAAAAAAAAACGTAGAACTCCTTCTGTAGTTGTGACAGCGAAAGGTGTTATTTTAACGTTTCCATTTTGCTTTTGGCAAGTATAGCTCCGTTATTAAACCTTCAGAATGACTAGCACATTTAAAAATGAAAACAAGGCAGGGATAATGTAAGGATTCTATTCCAAAGCTATTCCTTCTGGCGCTTCGCCAGTGGGGCATACCGCCCATTCCGTTCGTGAGCGGTAGAAAAGAAGAGAAGCGATCGGAACCTAACCTAACCTCACCTATCATGTATTATACTGGGTGAGAAAAACAAACATATGGGACAAGCAGTGGCTAACAATTGAGCGTTTAGTGAAAACGCAGCAACGAATATAGATGGTGGTACAAAAAAAAAAAAGGATGGCGGCCGCAATTCCACAAAAATTACGGCCGAAGCTTCCTTAAAGGGAATTGTTGTGGTGCCAAGCATTATATAGTGGCTCCTTATTTGCGTGTTTGCGAGATAAACGTTCTTGCTTCTCTTGTTGCGTTATCTTAGTGTAGCGCTGCGTATCTCTGGCTGTTCTGAAGCGTGAGCGCTGTAGTTGCGCGGTAGTTGCGCCTGTAGCGAGTGAAGGCGGCGAAGCTTCGGACTTTGTTTCCGTTGATGTGGTCTTCGTGCACAGAAAACCTAGGACCCTCAAATTATCGTATGGTCACGTGCCATTTCTTAAATGATACCTTACTACATAGATAATACAGATTGACTACTTTCAAACTCGGCTGCTTTCAAACTCCAAACTTATCACTTCGCTCTCCTCACAAAACCAAGAAATTGAGTTTTATTTTAAAATTGATTCCCTAATTACAGCACATCTCCTCGTGGTAATACGGTATTACTATAGGCATTACCAGGTTTAGTTTACGACTGTAGCATTGTTTTGCCGGATTCGTTAAGCGTAAACTTGATTCTCTAATGCGAACCGAAAAAGTGAACATTATTTTCCATGACATTGCTGAGAGATTCAGCCCGGCTGTTCAAAGAAAAAAAATATTTAAAAAGTTCAAGCAAGAAGGATGGAGCTGCACAGTAGCCATGCTTACTTCGAAAACTACTGCCGGTCAAGAAGATTAGGGCTGTACATTGCCTATATTGTACAATACCGACATCACAGTTAGGCATAAAACAGTTTCTATTCCTTTTTTTTTTTCACTAAGACCTTGCCATATCGAAAGTTGCTGACTTACAAGGAAAATATCTCGTGAAGCTTTTCCTGTTGGGCTGTAGAAAAAAAGAAAGCGAGCTGTAGTGGTCATTGTCATCATCACGCCAGTTGAAGATGAATAGGAGGAAGAAGAAGAAGAATGAGCCATATGATCTTAACAACAGAAATAATACTAACATTCGTTGCGTCAGTTCTGGGCTTCAGCCACAGAGATGTATTTGATGCCGATTGTGCTTTCATGCAATCAACTAAACGAACCAATTTTTGAATGTTTACTTTTATTTTGTTTTGTTTTCTCTTCTTTTCAAATTTAATCTTTAATTGCATATGTAAATCTTCAAAACATCACATTAAAGTTCAGGCAGCGAATTCTTGGCCAATCAATCCCCCAGTGTGGGTACGAGCCAAAGTGAGAGGCTATCATCACCATCATCATCATCATGAACAAACGGCCTGAAAGCGTCTGGCCTATTCTCCATGGTGGGTTCAGCCATACCCATAGGCACCAACCCCCCCCCCCCCCCCCCCCCCCAAAGCAAACTAAACCAAACCAAACCAAACCAAGTGGTGGGTACAGGAAATGTAATTTATTGCGTATATTTATAACTTTCCTCCTGTCAGGCCCTTTACCACGCCAGGCATACTGCTCTAGCACAACACTATACGGCAGTGTTACTTGAATATCACTCACATAAATGTGGTAAATACACGGACATCTCTGCATTGTGCTATCATGCATGCGGTAACGTACGCCGGCCCCGCTTTTCAATGATACGACGTCCATTCTATAAGCTAGTTCCAAATCGATGAACTTCTGCTTCGAGGCCATGGCACGACATTGCTCTATATTGCGGGCTATATTTAGTTGTAGGCTATCGACTATGCGGGTTCGCACAGCGAATTCCTGCCTACGTTTGCTTTATGTTGAAGAGCCAGAAACGTTCGAAACGTGAATCTCATTGATCGTCCCTATAGACCGGTTCACTACGTGGAAGGCCGTGTTCGAAATTGCCCTCTGCTGTCGGTTTGCATAGGTGAACAATCAACTTGCTGCGAGTTCACATCGCATATTTACGATTGGTTGGTAAAAACGTTTATCGAGTGTCCTGCAGATTGATGACCCGGGCTCAGGTCTCCCACGTCGGCACGTCCAGGCCTTGCCTAGTCGCCGCTTCGCGGGCCTGCTAGACGGCCCAGCTGATGTTTAGTACTACGGTCAGACTCTGTTCTACAGTCGTTCTCCCTTCAACTGCTGAGAAAAGAACGAGTATAGCTATAATACTAACGTATGTACAAGAAATGACAGAGGGTCGATGCTCGATTTCAAGTAGTTTTTACTGCAAGCAATCTCGTAAAATTAGCCTCAAGTCGATCCCTCTCATTTCATCTTTCTATTAGAGCTCGCTATTTCCTTATTTTTTCCCCCTCGCGAACATTGGAGAGCGTGACTTTTGGACACGGTGAAGCCTATGGTAAATAGCAATGGGATCTCTGATTCATGAATACCTTCGATCCTCCGCATACCATCTGCGTGACAAACCAGAGCTATTCAGGAATCGCAGTTTGCATTCCTTGTTGTTTTACTATGCTGTATCATGTACACGGGCTCGGCTTGTGGCATTTCACCCGCTGTGGTGGCGTAGTGGATTTGGTGTTTCGGTCCTAAGCCCGAGGTTGGGGAATCGAATCCCGGCCGTAGCGGCCGCATTTCGATGGGGGCGAAATGCAAGAACACTCGTGTACTCTTCATTGGGTGCACGTTAAGGAACCTCAGGAGGTCAAAATTATCCGTGAGTCCCCCACTACGGCGTGCTTCATAATCATTTCGTGGATTTGGCACGTAAAATCCCAGAATGTATTTTTTTAGCTTCTGGCATTTCAGTCAGTTATAAGTGCCATACCTCGCGACAGACAGACAGACAAAGAACTTTAATGGAGGTCTTGAGAAGCTCTGTTGCCCCCTCTCAGGGAATCGATATTGCCGAAAAAAGGCTGCACTGATCGAGCAGCTTTGAACGGCGGAAGTGCGTCTTGAAATATTTTGTAGGCGAGGAGCCGAACGATCAGGAACGTAGTACGTCCATTACGTATTATCTCCACGTTATTGACTTGGTAATGCAGGCTTTTGAGGGGAAAGTCGGTATACACAGCATTCGACCCTATAGACCAACACTTCCGAACCGCCTATGGGACTGTCCCGGACTTCCAGCCATACGGGGGCACCGCCTAAATCAGCGGACAAAAATTAATTCGCCCTCCACTGCATCTACAATATACATGTGTCGCATTTTGCTGTGCCTTTGTGATTTTATATTCGAAGCTGGTCTTCATGGCCGATCGTAATCTTCTTTGCCAATGAAACTAGAGGGTAGACATTTTTCAAGCGAAGCTTGCACAGATTTCGGTGGTGTCCGTGTACGCAAAAAGCTATCATCATCAGCATTGGATCGAGCGTCGTCATCTGCTTCCGCAGCTGGCTCATTGGCGCCCCTCGGTTAGCCCTCGTGCTCGGCACACGCTCGTGTCACTGCTCCCGCGTTCGTCGTCCTCTTCCACATCTGGCTGCGTTGTCGCTCATCATTTTAGCGTAGAATTTCAGTTCTCTTCTGTCGTCGTAATGGGGAGGCCGCGTTTACGGGGGTATGAGTCATTGCTTAAGGGGGTATGATCCATTCATTACCTTACGTAACAGATTTAATTTTGAAGCTATTTAATTACAAAGAATCGTAAGCGGCAATGGCGGGCGAATGCTGCTAACCATGCCGCCTAGCAAACACAACACATCTAACGCAAGCGACAACCTGGGACTGCGGGCATACCGTAAGTGAGTGAGTGAAATAACTTTATTGAGGTCCAGAGAAGACACAGGGGACACCCCGCGCCACCCGGCTAGTCCCACGTAGGGACCGGCAAGCCGAGCTTGACGGCCCGATCGCGGGCACTCTGGACGGCCAGGGTTTGGTCGTTGAGTTCGGGGCTGCCCAAAAGCGCAGCCCCTATCCTCGCTGAAGGCGTAGCCGATGCCTTCACACTCCCACAACACATGGTTAAATGTTGCCGTTAGTCCACAGGCAGGGCAGTCCGCACTGGGATACCTTTCAGGGTATATAGCGTGAAGAACAGCAAGGTTAGGATACGCACGAGCTTGTAAAAGTCGAATGGTCAGCGCCCGCGCCCTGCAGAAGGCAGGGTGCGGGAGGGGGAATACCCGTCTTGACAGATAATAATGCTTGGTGATCTCATTATACGTCATCAATGGTTCCCCGCGGGGTAGGGGGACTGCGGAGGCGGCGCGGTCAGTGAGTCCTCGCGCGGCCTCGTGCGCGCTCTCGTTATAGGGTTAGAGGGAGAGCCCTCAGTCGACCCCAAGGGAGCGGGAAACCAAATGAGAGAATCCGGAGAGATACTTTTCAAGCTTTGGAGAATGCGAAGGGCCTGAGGGGAGACCATCCCGGTTTGGTAGGCTTTAATGACCCTCTTAGAATCGCTATATATTACCTCTCTGCGACCATCGAGCACAGCCAGCGCGATTGCAACCTGTTCGGCTACTAATGGCTTCGAAGTGCGTACTGTAGCGCAGCAAGTGATCCTGGAATTATAGTCGACGATGCAGACGGCGAACGCCTCTTGTTGGACATATTCCGCGGTATCCACGAAGCTTGCCTCAATGTGGTTGTTACGGACATGTTCGAGTAGAGCTCTACCCATGGCCCGACGTCTGCCGACGTTCTGTGCGGGGTGCATATTGCGGGGAATGGGCGCGATGTGCAGTTGAAATCTGATGTCACTGGGAATCCGCACGGCGTCGGGGCACTGGTCGACAGGGTAGAGGTCCATCTCATCGAGTATCTTGCGGCCCGCCGGGGTGCCGGATAGCCTGAGCAGCTCTGAACGCTCTTGCGCCTCTATTATTTCTTCGAACGTGTTGTGTACTCCGAGCTTTAACAGGTATTCTGTGTGAGTGCTCACAGGTAAGCCGAGGGCAAGCTTGAAGACCTTTCTGATGAGGGAATTTAACTTGTTCCTCTCTGCAACATGCCAATTATGCATGGCTGCCGAGTATGAAAGGTGGCAGAGCACAAAAGCATGTATAATGCGGATGAGATTGTCTTCCTTGATTCCCCGGTGCCTGTTGGCGATCCTCCGGATGAGGCCGAGAGCACTCTCCGTTTTGGCGATGATCCTTCTGAGTGCGGCACCATTGGCACCGTTAGACTCGATATACATCCCCAATATTAGGAGCGAGTCCACTCTGGCAACCGGGGACCCGTCACCAAAGAAAAGCCGTATTTCGCTTTCGGACGCCGGTTTCCAATCACGATGGCCACCACCTCTGGGTCTTTTCTTGTAGAGAAGTAGCTCAGACTTGTTTGGAGAACATCTGAGCCCAGTGGGGCGTAGGAAGTGCTCGGTCGCATCGATGGCGCTCTGCATGGCGTCCTCAACTTGGCCGTCACTCCCGCCAACACACCAGATGGTGATGTCATCTGCGTAGATGGTATGGTTGATTCCTTGAATCTTAGCGAGCTCCTTGGAAAGCCCGATCATTGCGATGTTGAATAATGTTGGCGAGATGACTGAGCCCTGAGGCGTGAATCTTTATTCATTTGAATCTTTATTGTGAAGTAAATGCGCTAGTGATGCAATCTGTTTTCTAGCTTTGCAGTCAGTATGAGTACAGCGGGAGCCTTGGAAACTTAATGCAGACTGTCCTCCTAAACCTATAAAGCGCGTAACGCCTGTACTGCCAGAGAAGCCCTATATATCACACGACCTGGAAGCAGCTATGCTCAATCGCAAAGTGACCCGTGCGCTTTTCATGAAGGTTGTGATCCTTGGATTGCAGCATCATACAGAAAGAATAAAAAATATCTAGAGAGAGAGAGAGAACGTTTATTTGGGCCATCGAAATCGCTGCTCTTGAGGTCAAGTGGGTGATGTCCTTATTCCAGGACTCCACTGGCCATGGCTGCTCGACGAACTTTCTGGACGAGAGCTTCTTGTCCTGCCATCCAGTGCTTCCAATGATAGCATTTCAAAGATTTCTCTGCGAGCAGTTCAGACAGTAGTGAACACCGCTTGCGGCAACTAATATAAGACAAACCTCGAAGTTAATTACCTGATGAAGCTAACTTACGTGTTTCGCACGCAGAGTCTGTCTTAAATATCTAAGGCAATTTTAGGAGTTGCGTCGCCAGACCTTGTTACGGGGTTCTTGTAGCTCAGGTTGGGCTCCGTAGCTTATGAAGGCGGCGAGCAAGGCATGTCCCTGGCTATGGAGCAGCGAAAATTCAACACGGGCACAAATGCGTAGCCAGATCGACAAATATGTTCACGCGCTGTGTTGCTTCGAATGTACTGACACGTACTCTGCAAGCGTGATGATATTACCGAGTTAAGGAATGTTATCTTTGGGACCGCGCGAGCAACAGTATACGGTTGTATCAAAGGTGGGCAAAATTAGTGAATGCTTGCTCTATCTCTCTCACTCATCACTCACCACTCTCAGTTACTCAAGTCAACCCAGACTCATCGGTATATATATATATATATATATATATATATATATATATATATATATATATATATATACTCAGCTTCAGACTCCAGTTAACAGTGCCAATAGTATACAGGGTGTCTGTTTAGACGATACATGCATGTATATATCTTTTAATAAACGGTAATGGGTAGAGATAATTGTATAACTGAGCTATGGGTAGAGGTAAGAGCTAACGTCAACTTTGTTTAGACTCGCCATCGTCACTGCAGCTGAAGAGGCGGCCATTGTTCATGCCCTCGCTTCTAAACCACACCAAGAACATGTCACCGTGATCTTGTTGTGGTCTTGGCGTGATTCACAAGCTATGTGTACAACTTCATCCGAGGCCGACGCTCCATTGCCACCCATCGCACCCTTCGTCGAGCTATCTTCATACCACCCAGCATGGACATCGTATGGACTGCAGGCCACGGATCGCTTCGCGAAAATCGGAGCCCTAGCTGTCGCCAGAGCCTGTCGCCCGGGCGCCGCATTAAGAAGTAGATATAGCTTGTGGGCGTTGTAGTGCATAAGCCATGACATTACGTGGTAGTATCCCTGCAATGACCGACGCATCATAAAATGTGCTACGTTGAGTTTCATACCTCAAAATTGTGATTTCAGCGCGGGAAACTTAACACACAGCCGGAGTGAGTTGTCAACTGTGCGTAGTTAAAAAAACAATTATTAATTAATTGATTAATTCATTACTACATTAAGTCTTAAATCTCATAGCATTTATTTGTTTTCTTTTTGTACAAATGTACTTTCCTTCGACAAAAATAAAGGTTAAATAGCTGTTCTAATTCACACTGAAGTAAAACTGCGTTTCGGCTTAGGTCAAGTTGTGACTTGTGTGGTGCATAAACATAAACATTGAGCAGAATGACAATGAGGGCTGTTGTATGTTGTAGATTGTATTGTACTCGATGCGATACTACAAAAAGATCATACGCGTTGTATTTAATTTTATAGCAATTCCTCCACCGCTTTACTAAAGCCTTGCCTTGCATAAATTACACCACGTGCATTGCCCATGAATAACCTTCCTATTTTAGATTGTATTACCATGTACCTGCTTCGTGGGAAATCCTCCGTTGAGAGCATTTAAGAAATTTAAATTCGTGGCCAAATCCACGATATGATCATGAGAAGCGCTATAGAGTGGGGGACTTCGGATTTAATTTTGACCAGCTGGGATTCTTTAACGTGCACCGAATGTACGCCAAACGGGCGCTTTTGCATCGAAATGCGGCCGCCGCGTCCGCAGTTTCGGTCCGCGCTCTCGTAATTAGCAGCGCAATGCCACTGCGCCACCACGACAGGACACCGGTTGTGGGTATGTGTCGATGTCAGGAATGCTGAGCATCGTCGATCATCAGCAGCAGAAGCGTGGCTCGCGCGTCTCGCGTGTGGCCGCGTGGCACGCGGCAGTCCCATTCGGCCCTTGTCCTATAAGCGGAAGGCGAGGAAAGGCGACATGGCTGCGGTGAACGTAGCAGCTTTGCTGTTCATCGTCATGTACTACTTCGCAGTCGTGGTCGTCGGCGTCTGGGGAGGCCGCAAGGGGGCCCCGACTGAGGGCCACTCGATCGGCTCGCACGGATTACGCGTATCCAAGCGGAAGAGCGACGACGACGACTTCCTGCTCAGGCTGTTCGTCGCCAACCGGGAGTTGCCGCGGCTGCTCGGCGTCGCGTCTATGACCGGTGAGTAAAATGACAGTGTTGTATATTGCGCGTTCATGGCCTCCAAGATACCGCGCGCTGGTTGTCGTGCACAAATCTCGGAGGCGCTGGCTAGACCAGGGCCTCTTAGACTGCGCGCGCTGGGAGCTTTAGCGACGGCCGTGCATTCAGCGCGTTCCCCAGTAAAAAAGTGTAATATGACGAGTGCATTTGGTGGCCCCGAGTGGCGCTGTTAGACGGGGATGGATAGGGAGCCTACATGCAAGCAGCGCTTGGATGTAGGCTCGCTTGGATGTAGGCTACCTAGAGATGGAAGCGAATGGAAGCATTAATGGGTCAGCAGTCGAGATAAGCTAGATCCGTGTAATCTAGAATGGCATAAGCTAGAATGGCCGCGCGACTGGCCGCTCGAGGCACTTTGCGTGCATTTGCGGGCTTCTTTCACGCTTGGAAAAACACTTTTATGTAGCACGTATTGAGCACCAGAAAGCTGTATCGGTAGTTTTTCATGTTGCTCTACAAATTTCTCATTGACACTTTGATAATTGGGACAGTACTGCTCGAGTTAGATAATTAATTACAATTACCTAATTAAATTTCAGTAGCGCAAAAATTACTGGCGGCAACTCCACTGCACTGGAAAAAATACACACCAGGTTTGCTTCGCGTAACGCCGTTCCTCTTTTTTTAAATCGTGCTGCGTGATAGCTGGGACACCCTGTATACCAAAATACTTGGGGACCCTCACGGCAAAGCCGTCGGCGAAAATTCGACTGTCCATATAATTGCTATCGCAATAAGAATAACTGGCGATTTTTTTCCATTAGCTACCCGGAGATTGTGATTTCGTACGCAGATAATTTGCGCCTTTGCAGGAATGCATCTACGGATGCGGTACAACGGCGTCACAAGGCGATTTAAAGAATATATGTGCGTTATAAGTAAATACAAAATAAGAGAACGAAAAACTGGGGCACATATGCAGTGCACTATATTTTGTAAAGCGTTTCTAGAACTTCTTAAGTCTTAAGTTTTCGATAGATGTCCACCCGATTCTAATTAGTATTCTTGCTGTTACAGCAACCTGGGTTGGAGGCGGCTATCTGAATGGCACTGCCGAGGCAGTCTACAAGTACGGCATCGTCAACTGCCAAGCTCCGATTGGCTACGCGATGAGCCTGGTTCTTGGTAAGTTTATGGCCGCCATCCTGCTCCTGTGAATAGAGGGCGCGCCGCACAGCGGCTGTAATGTTGTAATGGATGCCAAACATTCACCCACCCAGGTAGGCAGGACCGTAGGGAACGTCCAGCGGCCTTCCATAGGCACTAGGTTTTCAAAGTTGAGGGGAATGCTAACTCATCAGTGGTCGAGACTAGCAAGAGACACTCGGAGTACTGGTGAACAAAAAAAAAAAAAAAAAAAAAAAAAGCCGGCAGATTGCACGCCCTGTGGGAATCTATGTTATGCGAAGTTGTGTGCGGGGAGCATACCAAGTTAACGAAACGACCATGAAAGCACCAAGACGTAGGCTGATCTTTCATGACCTACATGACACGCATGCCATGACATTCATGTCATGAGTCCTCAGGAGTCCCTTTAGCTACACCTAAGAGACCTTAAGGCGAAAGCATTAGTCATGCTCATGATTGTGACTTCGACCATCAACCTTGAGCATTTTCCTTCACTTAATAGTACATCCGAACCCATTCCATTGGTTTTTGAGTGTTAATCTTTTTCGCTGAGTTATTCTCATTTTAGCTGACTCATGGGCATGACTATTCCTTCTACTACAATCCTTTAGTGTTTCTTTCACTTAGTGCCCATGCCCGAAACCATTTCAGTGGTTTTTGAGTATTAATCTTTTTTCGCTGAGTCATTGTCATTTCTGCTGCCACATGCTGATGACTATGACTTCTACCATCATCCTTTAATGTTTAATTCACTTAGTACACATGTCCGAACTCATTTCAATGGTTTCTGAGTGTTAATCTTTTTTCGCTGAGTCATTGTCATTTTTGTTCAGTCATGGCCGGTCACGACTATCACTTCTACCATCATCCTTTAATGTTTCCTTCGCTAAGTACCCACGTCAGAACCCATTTCAGTGACTTTTGAGTGTTAATGTTCTTTCGCTGAGTGATTGTGATTTTTGCTCAGTCATGGTAATGACTATGACTTCTACCATCATCCTTTAGTGTTTTCTTCCCTTAGTGCCCACGTTCCAACCCATTCCAGTGGTTCTTGAGTGTTATTCTTTTTTCGCTGAGTCACTGTCATTTTCGCTTAGTCATGCTCATGGCTATGACTTCTACAAGCATCCTTTAGTGTTTCTCTCACTTTGACCCACGTCCGAACCCATTTCAGTGGTTTTTGAGTGTTATTTCTTTTTCGCTGTGTCATTATCATGACCTACCATGTACGTTCATCATACACTCCTGTCATACTATGTCAATTTCGGTACCTACCAAGTTAACGAAACGACCATGAGAGCACCAAGACGTAGGCGGCTCTTTCATAAGATACATGACACGCATGTCATGACATTCATGTCATGGCATATAATTTATGTTCGTCATATACTTTTGTCATAGTATGCCAATTTTGGTGCATACCAAGTTAACGAAACGACCATGAGAGCACAAAGACGTAGGCGGCCAGATAGATAGATAGATAGATAGATAGATAGATAGATAGATAGATAGATAGATAGATAGATAGATAGATAGATAGATAGATAGATAGATAGATAGATACTGTCAAAGTAGCAAATGTTCGCCAAGAAATGCTTCACATTTAAAAAATATCGGGAAGAGATTGAACCGGCATCGTTACAGGCATAGGTAAGTTTACAATACAAATATAGAGGTTTAACGAAGAGGAAGTTAGACAGAGGCAAAATGGTAGACTTCAATAGGTGTAGTAAAACGTTATTAGCTCACGCATGCTGAGTAAATATTTGTCACCGGCCCTTTTATAGGGGATTCCGTCCGAAATCATCATCTTATGCGTATGAAGCATGCGAAAAGTTTCTACACCTCTGAATGCGAAGCCACCACTTCGCTCGGCGCAAGCTTTCGTGCCAAATGTCATGAAACAAAACACCCACAGCGCATGCCTTTTTTGTTAAAACTTCTCAGACTGAAATATTAAAAGTACGAAAAACATTGTCGCAGTTTCACCCGAAAGGCGAAGCATCAATTGCAATAGCAAATTAGTAGAGAGCTATACGGAGTAAGGATAGTAGTTTTATCAGCTGTATAAACTTGGACATGCAGCAGCACCAGCAACGCGCAGAACTGTTGTCCACGCCGTCGGCGTTTTGCCCGCGTTTGCACCGAACGCGCGAGGCGTTTTTTATATAAATATACATTTGGTGCCACAGCTAAACGTCGCGTCCCCTCCCTCCCTCCCGTCCCCCCACAGCCTTTCGCGCGACGGATAAAGTCGCGTTTGCGCTCTATAAATGGAAAGGAGGAAATAGACGCTTAATTCTGCAGCCCTTCAGGGAGCACGGCGCAGAACGCGCGTTTGCTCTCCGACGCGCGTTCGCTCCCCGTGAAAGCGCGCGTCCCTCGCGCCCTTTCACTCGCACATACAGCGTCCGGAGCGCGGCGACGATTTCATCGCCGTTGACGTCATACGGAACCTCACGGCGACGGCGACGCCAATGGCAGAAATCCGCTTTTAGAGTGTCCATATAATTGCGCAATAAAATTAATGAGCCATTCCACTCTGTGATGGTGGATGACCAGTGGAGCACACGACACAGATGTGACAGCCCCTGTTAGCAATATTTAGAATTCTTGTTTTATTTTTTTTTTCATTTTTGCGGCAAGGTACTAAAGCTACGAAGCTGCGGTTTAAAACTAATAAAGGTACATGAATAAAATTTTACGTCCTAAATGGAAATTCCTTAAACTCTACTTTATCCAAAATTTTGCTTCCTTGAGCATGTAGTTGCCGGGCTGTTTACAACAGAAGATTGCGATATTTGGCAATTTTCAGAAGCAAATTATCAAAAAAGTTAAAATTCTAAATTATTTTGCTACATCTAGGAACCAGATAAATATGTCCTAAATCTACAGAGCAAGCCGCAATGCAGTAAGTGCGGTATTTTATTCTAAATATGGTCACAAGTAAGACACAGTTCGCAAAAACCATGTATCTCATGCTTGTTCTTGAACATTTATTTCTAAATCACAATAATCAATTTCTTTATATTATATATAGTTGGAATCTACAAGAGCTTTTTATGGTATATACCACAACTTTATATCCTAAGTAAAAGAGCCGCCACGGTTACTCCAAAAGTACTGAAAACGAGGGGCTCGTGCCGCCGGAGTGGAACCACCACCTTAAGCGTCCTCCAATTTTTTTACTTCTGAGCGTGGGGTGTATCAACGATTCCAGCGATGCCCTCTCTCTTCTGCGCAGGCGGCGCTTTCTTCGCGAACAAGATGCGGCTGACAGATTCGCTGACGATGCTGGATCCGTTCCAGACGCACTACGGCCGCTGGACGGGACTGATGTTCTGTGTGCCGGCCGTGCTGGGCGAGATATTCTGGACGGCTGCCATACTAGCGGCTCTGGGCAAGTGGCTGTGCGCGCTCTTCGCGGTGATGTGGCGGCTGCGACATATACCGCTGTTGAGCTATACAGGGAGTTCGAGGGCCTGCTGAGCACGAGGTCGCGGGATCGAATCCCGGCCACGGAGGCCGCATTTCGATGGGGGCGAAATGCGAAAACACCTGTGTACTTAGATTTAGGTGCACGTTAAAGAACTCCAGGTGGTCCAAATTTCCAAAGTCCCGCACTACGGCGTGCCTCATAATCAGATCGTGGTTATGGCACGTAAAGCCCCATGATTTCGTTTTTTTTTTTTTTTTTGAGTTCGAGGGTTACATTACCCGAATGCTAAGAAAAATGGCACTTTCGTCTGTGTCAGAGCTGTGACAGCGATATATCAAAGTTTAGCGTAGAAGTCGAGCTCTTCAGTCGAAGTGTCGCAATTCTGCCCACCTTGCAACTGGCGGTTGAGCAGCAGAGACAACGGAACATCGCCGTGGCAGCTGTGATGAGATGATGAGAAGCGTCGCCAGAGGCGTTGCAGGCATCACATCTCGATAGTGCACGATATGAGGCCGGTAGAAAACCGTGGGCGTTTGTTTGCGCCCAGTGAAGGTACTAGATTGTTTATCATGACTGTCCGTCCTCATAGACCAGGGCCGGTATTTTGTAGCGATGACTTTAAAGTAATAATGCCTTTTCGCGCTTATCGCGCTTTGTCAGTGGTCAGAGCGACGGTCCGCTCGCGTAATCAACGGGATCAGCCGGCCGTGAGCGGTGGATGATAAGACTATTCTAAAATAAGTCATCGCTACAAAATCGCGGCCCAGGTTGGCACACAGCTGCTCAGAACGATAATGTGCGTACGCGCAGCTGCCATGTCAGCAGCGGAAAGCAAAACCTGTACCTGGGCCGGTATGTTGCAGCGATGCCTTTCCGCTAATAATGCCTTTTCGTGCTTATCGCGCTTTGTCAGTGGTCAGTGCGGCGGTCTGCTCGCGTAATCAACGGGATGAGCCGGCCGTGAGCGGTCGATGATAAGACTAGTATAGAATAAGTCATAAGGCATCGCTACAAAATTGCGGCCCTGGCTCCTTTGCCGAGCCAAGTAAGCGTACCTTGACAGAGCGTGCACTTGGCTTTGTCGTTTTTGCAGCTAAACGTACTGCGCGTCTCTGGATATCTCCTAACGTGCTTATCAGACAAGGCATCAGCCTCTTCGCCTTAAATACTCGCCTTCGCATGGCTTGACCGCGCACGCGCAGCACATCACGTGACCTGCAGCCCCCAGGCGCTATGCCGCCAACAACATCTAGATAGAACAAGGCCTGTTCACTCCGGTCCATGACGTCATGCTACCTGGCCCGAAATTTCCATTGCCATGCCTGGCGTGTCAAAAGTGGTTACGTTGAAATCACCACAGCTTACTCGGGAGTATCCCTATTAGATTCTATGGCAGTCGGGCCAGTTAGCATGACGCGTGGACCGGAGTGAAGAGGCCTTGTGCTAAAAGTGGTGTTGGCTGCCGCGCATGCACCATCGATGCGGATACTGCATCGCGACGGCGCGGGTGGCGGCGGCGCCGACAGTGTGAACCGCGCTTCAAATGTCAGGTATAATTCCTATGGCAATAAAATGTTCAAGCAACCAAAAATACAGCAAACTTGCGCAACCTTGCAAAATCATTGCCCCCCCCCCCCCTTTTTTTTTTTTTTTTCTTTCAGCGAATCTGGCGCTTTCGAGGAGCAGCATTAAAGATTTCAGTTGCCTGTAACCAAAACACGCATTTCAAAACGCGGCCGTACATGACTCAGTTGTGTCAAACCTTACCCGCACATAACGTTTTCGGGCACTTGTTTACCAAGTTTTTAGCAAAGACCGTAATTAAACCACACACCTTTAACTATTTCCCACAGAACCCATATCCTGCCCTCAATTTCCACGTAAGGTAAACAAGGTGACTAGTTTAGGTCACCAAGGGCCACGCGGGCGCATCGTTATAACGCATGAAAATAGAGGAATATTTGCGTGCCGGCGTGTCACCTATTTGCTGCACCTACTGGTTGACTACAAGCAGGCGCAGTTGTAGGTCTTCGTGGGAGGCTTAAAGTGCCGTTGGCTTAATTGGTTTGATCATGATCACTAGTTCTCTTTGGAAACGCAAATGCACACTAATATCAATCAATCACTCAATCAATCAATTGATAGATAGATCAATCGATCTGATGCCTGGAACATGTCTTGCTCTTCTTGCGTCCTTTGTGCACGCAAAGGATAAGCGCACGGCGTTGCCTGCAGTTGCCTACAGTTATTCATGCGTCTTGGCGTGCAGGCGACACGGCGAGCGTGATCATCAGGGTTGACTCTCGGTACTTCATCATCATCTCTGCGTTGATAGTCTTCTTCTACACGTCACTCGGTGGTCTCTTCTCGGTCACGTACACCGACGGCTTCCAGCTCGCCACAACCGCCATACTGCTGGTGAGTCGTACGTTGCGGGTGACACCAACATGACAACGGCAGACCATGTAGGAAGGCATGGTTACGAGCCTAAGGTACATGTCGGGACGCATTTTGAAGATGACCGAAACATGACCTTCAAGCAAGAAACATAGTGGTGATCTATAGACCCTTTTCACGGTTATCCCATGGGCGCCACCATGATTGATCACGTGGTAACGCTTCCCTTGGTTGCCTCCGCATTTACAATGGATGTGAATGACGCTGGTACGGCTGAGCAAACCACTGTTTGGTCAGATATCGTAGACGGTGTCTGGGTGGACGACATGAAGCTCTGGCTGCAGCTTTAGAGGACATGTAAGCTAATTCGGAGCTCATTACACCTTGTCGAAACGTTTCAAGCAGCGTATGCATTGCTTTTACTAAGCAGGGCTAGTAGTACGCTCGTGTATTCCGAAATGTCCAAACGTTTCGATTTTGAATTAAATAAGAATTATAGTCTCTTTCTGCCTTTTGTTTTTTATTTGCCAATCACATTGAAGCAGTGGCTTGTCATGTTTCTGAATCAATAACATTTTTCTGCGCGGTAGCTATCTGATTGTTTATTTTCTGCCTATAATCGCTCGCGGGTGTGATTGGTTGCGGTAGATTAGTTCTTGTCGCGCACAATTAGGGCTTGGAACGTAAATGTTCTGTACTTTGTAATAGCTTCTAGCAAAGACGCATTATCGCTAGTAATTCGCTTTCCCCTTTGGACCGTCCTGAAACGTGCAGCTTCGAACATTCTGCGCTGTCGGTGTAGTTGTCACCCACGTCACAGCACCTTGATTACATTCACTTATTATGGATACATGGCCAATAAAGTGCATGTAAGTTTGAGTGTCTGTTGGGGTAGATGTGTGTAGATAATTTGTGAGGAAGTTGCTATGCCAGAAAACGGCGCTACTCCCGTTGTCACTGTGTAACGAGCGGTAATGTCTTGCCGAAGTTACGAGGTTGAAGTCCTTTCTCTGGATGTTAGCGATACAACGTTGGCGGATGAGTTAATTTTCTGTCTTCAAAGAAAGCTGTGCATTGCGAATTTTCGGCAACACAGGCAGTGCTTGTGTACCGGCGGTCCATGAGCTTGGCCACACAGATTAATTACATTCTTATATTTGTCAGTCATTATTTTTGCAGCCAATTACTGCATACGTCTTCCCTCTACCGTTATACATTTTTCAGCATGAATGGAGCGCAGCGCGTTAGCGATCACCCAGTTGCATTTCCGACAGCTGATCGCATGGTAGAGGTAATGGTTTCGCCGTCGTGCGCTCTTGCACGCTTTTACCTTGAGGCAACGCGGGCCGTGCCTCCGGTAGCGCCATCTCGTTCCTCTGGAGCAAACTGCTCCGCGAAAGCTCCGTGCATGTCGCCTAGTTCGCGTGGTGTATCCCGCGTCTTTTGATTTGCAGATATGTCGGTAAGAAAAAACGTTATAGTTAACCATATCTGGTTGGGTACCCTATTAGAGCACCTCACCGGCTCGGGCTTACCTGAAAGCCCGGGCTCGGCACTGCCCACGGGGCGGCCTCGGGCCGGGTAAGCTAAGATAAGCTTAGGGTAAGCAAGTTTTGGCGCGGGCCCGAACGACAACTCGGGCCGAGGAGCTTCGGGCTCAGATTGGGCCCGGAACTTCGCGAAATTTTCGAGTGTGAACATTGCCGCCTTTACAGAATTTTGGTTGCGTTACCTGTTGGCCTGTGGAAAATCAATTGTGGCAGGCAGGCGACGGCAGCACAGCCGTATACACTCCACCGATAAGTGCACAGCGCCCTTCGGTCTCTGGCATAACGTTACAATGGCCGCTAGCGGCCAACTTTTTCGCCTTCGTGACACGGGGGAACTCTGCTCATTGAACTTCCCAGCTATTAAGACCTCGCATTCCTTCAAGTGAGCTTGGCGCTCAGAGGAGAGACGGACGACACGACGATTGAAACAGTGGCTGTTTCAAGAAGGGAATCCCCTCCCCCCACCTCGCAATCAGCCCCCGCTCAATAAGGTCACCGTAAGAAGCGCCCCCCCCCCCCCTTCCCCCTCACTGGTGCATGCCTCCCACGTTTTACTTCGTGAACGCGCGCGGGTAACGCGAAAGCGTATGAACGCCGCGAACATGCACGTCGAGCACCGCGGCGTTAAAGCAGAAACGAAAAGGGCGCGAACTTGGTGAACACTTTCCGGGAGCTCCGGGAAGCGCACCTCACAAACCAATACACACGCCTGTCGCAAACGGAGTCAGGTCGCCGCCTTCTTGCTCGACTCCATATCCAACACACCATTCCCATGGATGATAGGTTTCGCATCCCAGAACTGTGGAGACGCGCCCTCCACGTGCGACCTGTTCCAAATAACATGTCACATGAAGATCATAATGGCCGGCGCCTGGCGCGCGCGGAGGCTCTAGCCCGACATTATGGCAACAAAATAGGTGTCTACTACGTGGATGCCTCCGGTCCTCACCACGGGGGATGGTACACGGCGGCGGTAGTTCACAACAGCAACACAGTTAACGGCCTCACCTTTAGAGCCCGCAATGCAACACACGCGGAAGAAGTCGCCATCGCTCTCGCGGCCTCACATTCCGATTCGAAATACATAATCACCGACGCGCGAGGGGCCTGTCGGAACGTCGAACAAGGCTGGACCCCCTCTCTAGCCTATCATATTTACAAAAATTGCATACGGGATACGGACCCCGCACACCGTTACCTTATATGGTGCCCTGCTCATCAGGGGTTAGCAGGAAACGAGGTCGCAGACGCAGCCGCCCGCGCGCTCTCTCACCGGGCTGTTTTCTCCTCCCCACCCGATCATGAACCCGATTTTAATCCGGCCTATACCTTTAAAGATATTACAATATACTATCAAGATAGTCATCGCCTTTACCCCCGCCCATGTAAAGGCCTTAGGAAGGAGGATGAGCGGCTCTTTCTCCGCCTTCTAACCAATACTTTGCTGTGCCCGGCAGTTCTAAAACATTTTCACCCCTCCTTTAGTGGCAACTGCCCACACTGTGGTGCGGTGTCTTCAGACACCTATCACATGGTGTGGGCCTGCCCCTCCAATCCGGCCATCCCCCCCATCCCCAACCCAACCCGGGAAGACTGGGAGGCGACCCTGCTCGGCTGCCACGACTTACAGGCCCAAGAAGCCTTAGTTGGGCGCACCCGGGTGGCGGCTACCACCACTGGGGTCCCGAACTAGGAACCTCCACCCAGTGTTTGTAAGGACCAGTCCCTTACGGGCTGGTCCCAGCATTCTGCGAAATAAATGTTTTCACCACCAACACGGTCGCAGACGTTACATTGATCGACGGTGCAACGCCTGGTGTGCCACAGGAAAGCACATATTGCTACACATGCAAAGAAGCAGCGCCACGAACATGCGCAGTGAGCACTGCCAATACCACCTAGATTACTTTTAGTTGGTGTTCGCACAGCGGCGTCGAAGCACAAACGGAAAGGACGCGAACGCGGCCATTCTCTTCTCCACCTCCAAGCACCTTCCTCCGGTGCTCGGTTACCTCGTGTCGACAAGCTTAATTTCGCCGATTTCAGAGACGGGGGCTATCTACGCTTGCGCGTAAAAGTTAACTGGCTGATACATTTACCTCTCACCCGTTCTGCACAACTCAAGCAGCAACAAGCAAAAGAAATCCGGTATTCAAGGTAAAACTTCTCCAAGCTGTTTTTCTCACATAAATATAACGGTTTATTCTGATAACATAACTGGCATAGATCATCACCATTATTATCGTCAGCCTATATTTTATGTCCACTGCAGGACGAAGGTCTCTCTCTGCGATCTCCAATTGCCCCTGTCTTGCGCTAGCTTATTCCAACTTGCGCCTGCAAATTTCCTAATTTCACCACCTCACAAAATTTTCTGCGTCCTCGAATGCGTTTCCCTTCCATTTTCACCCATTCTGTAACACAAATGGTCGACCGGTTATCTACCTTTTCACATTACATGGACTGCCCAGCTCCATGTTTTTTTTCTTAATGCCAGCTAGAATATAGGTTAACCCCGCTTGCTCTCTGATACACACCGCTCTCTTCCTGTCTCTTAACGTTACGCCTAACATTTTTTTCGCTCCATCGCTGTTTACGCGGTCCTTAACTTGTTCTCGATCTTCATTGCTAACCTCCCAAGTTTGTGCCCCATATATTAGCACCGGTATAATGCAAAGATTGTGCACTATTCTTTTCAACGACAGTGGCAAGCTCTCAGTCAGGATTTGGTACTGCCTGTCATATGCACTTCAACCCATTTTTATTCTTCTGTAAATTTTCTTCTCATGATCCGTGTGCCCTGTGAGTAATTGACCTAGATAACGGGCTCGTCTGGCGATCCTGAATTCTTGTTCCCTTGTCAGGCTATTGAACATTATCTTTGCCTTCTGCATATTCATCTTCAACCCCACTCTTACACTTTCTCGGTTAAGGTCCTCAATCATTTGGTGTAATTCGTCCCCGTTGCTGCTGAATAGGACGACGTCATCTGCAAACCTAAGGTTGCTGAAATATTCGCCATTGATCCTCACTCCTAAGCCTTCCCAGTCTCATGGCTTTAATACTTCTTCCAAGCATGCAGTGAATAGCGTTGGAGAGATTGTGTCTCCTTGCCTGACCCCTTTCTTGATAGGTAACTTTCTACTTTTCTTGTGGAGAACCGAGGTAGCTGTGGAATCCTTGTTCCCTTGTCAGGCTATTGAACATTATCTTTGCCTCCTGTACTCCTTGATTACGCAATGCATTTATCACTGCTGGCATCTATACTTTATCAAATGCCTTTTTCATAATCTTTGAAAGTCAAATAAAGAGGTTGATTGTACTCGATCAGCAGATTTCTCGATTACCTGATTGATGACATGGATGTGATCCATTATAGAATATACCTTCCTGAAGCCAGCCTATTCTCTTGGTTGATTTATGTCAAGTGTGGCCCTGATTCTATTGGAAAGTATGTTAGTTAATGTTTTATATTATATAAAGCAAGTTAAGGGGCCTATAATTCTTCAATTCTTCAGCGTCCCCTTTTATGGATTAGTACAATGTTGGCGCTCTTCCAGCTTTCTGGTACATTTGAAGTCGTGAGGCATTGCGTATAAAGGGCCGCAAGCTTTTCAAGCATGATATCTCCTCTCTCTTTGATTGAATCGACTGTTATTCCATCTTCTCCAGCAGCTTTACCCTTGGTCATGTCTTTCACGGCCCTTCTAACTTCGTCGCTAGTTATAGAAGGAGCCTCTCTATCCTGTTCATCACTACTTCGAATGAAAGTAGTTCGGCTGCTCTGGGACGTACTGTATAGGTCAGTATAGAATTCTTCCGCTGTTTTTACTATATCATCAAAATTACTGATGATATTACCCTGCTTATCTTTTCTTGTTATCTTGTCCTATACCAAGTTTTCTTGTCACTGATTTCATGATGCAGCAATTTCTTAGCTTCTTCAACCTTTCCTACGTATAATTTCTAACATGCTTACTTCTTTCTTGTTTATTAGTTTTGACAGTTCAGCAAATTCTATCTGATCTCCTGAGTTGGACACTTTCATGCTTTGTTGTTTTTTTATTAGGTCATTTGTTTCTTGGGAGAGCTTACCTACTGGTTACCTTGGCGCCTTACCTCCCACTTCAATTGCTGCTTCTGAGATCTACCTAGTTATGGTTTCATTCATTACCTCTATGTTGTCTTTATCTTCTTTTTCTAAAGCTGCATATTTGTTTGCGAGCACCAGCCTGAATTTGTCTGCTTTTACCCTTACTGCCTCTAGGTTGGCCTGTTTCTTCTTGACTAATTTCACTCTTTTCAAATTGAGAGAAAGACCTAGACCTCACTTATTGTCGCTGCACTTAACCCTACCTAACACTTCTACATCCTGCACTATGCTGGGATCGGCAGAGAGTATGAAATCTATTTCATCTCTTGTTTCTCTATTAGGTTTTTTTTTGGGTCCATTTTTTCTTCCTGCGCTTCCTGAAGACTGTATTCATTATTCGGAATCTATTCCTTTCCACGAATTCTACCAACATTACTCCTATAATGTTCCTAGAGTCGGTGCTATAATTGCCAATTGCTTGTTTCCTAGCTTGCATTTTCTCACTTTTGCATTGAAGTCACCCATTACAACAGTACACTGGGTTTGCACCTTTCTCCTTGCTAATTCAACATCTTCATAAAACTGTTGCATTTTTTCGTCATCATGACTGGAGGTTGGTGCGTAGGCTTGTACTACCTTTACTCTATATCTGCTTCTTAGCTTTATTACGACTACTGCTACCCTCTCATTACAGCTGTGGAATAAATCAATGTTGTCCGCTATGTCCTTATGGATTAGAAATCTTACCGCGTATTCTCTCTTATCTGGAGGACATCTGTAGGAGAGGACGTAGCCGTTAGTCAGCCCTGTATAAGCCTCACCGGTTCTTTTAACCTCGCTAATGCTAATAATATCCCAGGCAATGCCTGATAATTCCTCAGTCCTGCTAAGCTGGTCTCACTCGAGAGTGTTCGTGAGAGGTGCACGTAATGCGAAACAGGGCAAGGCAGCTTATTTACGAAGTACAAAACAAATCATTACAGCATAGTAAACCCTGAGGAAGACACCTGTATCTACCAGGCAAATTTTTATTTCTACGGTCTTTAAATATTGAGACAAGCGTGCCGACGCGCAGCTTCTGCGTTCCCGACGATGTATTGTAAACATGCCTGGTGCGAACAGCATCGCCTATTGGCATCGTCGCGGAAAGGGTCGGCTCTACGCCCGCGCACGGCACACTTCCCATTATTCTGGTACAATATAGTAGCCTAGCCTTGGTCTGGAGATTCGTGCATTCTGGGACGACATGGGAAGTGGGCACTTCAGCGGTACTTGCACCCGCACTCACACCCGTAGTGTATATCGCTTTGCAAAAGGAGAGTTCGCGGCATACCGCTGCGGCCTTCGCGCAGTAGGCCGCTTTCATTGGAATTTCGTCGCCACTCAGTCCTGCCGGACTTCTTCACAGCTCAACTGCAACATGAAAAAAACTAAAAATTTTCCACTGCACCGAATGGGCTCAAATTTTGCTAGCTTGCTCTGGCATGCGTACAGTTGAACACGCAATGCGTAATTCTAACTGGAAAATTTGTTGTCGCGGTCATGTGATACCGAACAGGATGGCCTTAATCGCCGCACGAAAATGGCCGTGGAACTTCATAAACAGAACGCCTGCGGCACCTCGTTTTTTGAGGAGAAACCGCACAGGAAGTGCTCTCTCCTGGCGGTAGTTAGTCCCGTTACGGTGTCGGTTACGGTGGTGAATCAGGCCTAAGTCAAGCTCTGCGGGAGAACGTGACGCTGTGGAACAAATGTGGACGAGTTGCTTACCTCACCGGGCCATGATTTTCGAGTGAGGAGGCGTCGAGTATAGCGCATCTTCTTTGCTGCTCGTGCAGTGGACGTGCGTGCCCTCATGCGTATCGCACAAGGCGGTGGGCACTCTGGGTCCCCAGTACACCGACTGGATCGGCTCCCTCGACAGCGAGGATGCCAGCCAGCTCGTCGACTTCTTCCTCATGACGGCTCTCGGAGGAATCCCGTGGCAGGTAGGGCGGCGATACTATGTGCTCCGAGCACGCATGCGCGTTCAGGACGTCATGTAGCAAAGCGACACGCTTTGAACGGCGAAGACAGTAAATGGAGTGCCAGGTCTTTAATCAGGGGGAGGACTAGGAGCTCCTGACACTAGTGCTCAGCACAACTCGATATACTTTGTGTCCCGTTTAACTTGGTCAGAAATTGCTCTCCCAGAAATCCAATGTAAATGTGTGTGTGCGTAGTGCATTCAACTTGTGCCAAAATTGAAATATATGCTATAGTATATATCACCTAGTTGGACAGAACTAAGGTAATGTTGTTTGCAGTCGCTTGAAGCAAGATAGAATATCGCCTAATTACATTAGTGATTATTAGTGATTCGTGATTAAATATTATATTTAGGGGAAATGCGTGAATTTGAAAATTGTTGGCGCACTGTCCTTTTTTTTATTTCCCGGGCTGTCTTTTGGGCATGAAGATAACTTTTATGTTAGCACTTCTTGAGCAACAGAAAGCAGGATAGGGATTGTTTCAGGCTCGTCTACACCTTTCGCATTGACGCTTTTGCTTTAAATGTAATGTTTGAGAAGTTGAAAAATAAGTTTCAGAGACACTTAAGTTTCCTTAAGAGCATTTCATGTGAAGGCATTTTCGATGTGTCGACTATATCGACGTCTATACTATTTCGATGTCCATGTAACATGACGTTGTCACATGACGTCATCAATTGGTCATGGGCTCGAATTGGGAAAATTCAAATTTGAGGGTGGCCCTTCTAAATTTTGGGGGTGGGCCGAGTCAATCTTGGGAGTGGGTCAGGTCGGTTTTAACGTAGGTCAATAATTTTCCGAATTTGGCAAAGCCAATTTTTTGGGTGTGAGCCACGGCGTCCGTGCGACACCATGGCGGTCACCGTCGGATTTCGCAGAGCGAGCCGCAGTCGGTCCAGCCAGCGCCTCCTCTATTTTATTGTGATAGCAATTATATGGATACTCCAAGCAGATTTCTGCCGTCGGCGTCGCCGTCGTCGTCGCCGTGAGGTACCGTATAAAGTTCAAGGAAGATAATATCGTCGCCGCGCACCGCATGCTGTGTGTGCGAGTGAAAGCGCGCGAGGGACGCGCGCTTTCACGGAGAGTGAACGCACGGCGGAGAGCAAAGGTGACGTCTTCCCTCGTGCGAAAGGCCGTGGGTGGATGGGAGGGAGGGAGGGGAGGCGACGTTTAGCTGCTGCACCAACTGCGTATCTTGCGACCGGGTGCAAGGGGAACTGGCGACTCGCGAAAGGAGGAAAGCGGCAAAGCAGCGCGGGAGGGAGGGGGTGTGGCTTCCACTCTGCCAGCAACTGCGTACTTGTACTTTGCACTGCTGCGGGCGGTCGCGGGCACCGCATCCTGAAAGCGATCTGCACACGGCTCCTACCTTTGTATGCGCTGTGTTTTCCCGGGTCTTATTTTCCGT